>NC_142928.1:189943293-190198293 GCF_046866305.1 Octopus bimaculoides | reverse complement strand
ATCGTCAACAATGAACTGAAGGGAGCTGTAAATCTAACATCTGAATAAGCTTCTGTATAAGAACAAGTAGTAAATCTCTTTGACCAATTGTATTTCCTCTTTACAAAATGTTCTTTGAATATATAATTTTATATTTGTTGTTAGTACGTCTGAGAAGGAAATGAACTTCCTGTAGCAGCCAATGAAGACTTTCACTGTTTAGAAACAGTGGATAGGAAATGAACAGAGAATAGGAAATGCTGAATCAGTAAGAGAATAACGAAAACAAAATTTATACAAATTGTGTAACGAACACTTGGAAAAAAAAAAAAGAAATGTGAATCTATAACTACTGAATAATTATCACAGTTTATTTGTTAACCTGATATAAATTTATGGCTAGGTGCATAGAAGTAATGGCTGACTTGTGAATCTTCCTTTAATCCACATATTATTTTGAAAGCAATTCTATAATCATTCCTAGAAGTATTTAATTGTTGAACTATTAAAGCAGTAAGGCTACTTGCAACAAGGCATACACTTGATGTAAATAATGAAAGTAGACTTTTATTTTCTAGGCCTACTTCAAATTGTGCTGTGGCATAACTTATCCACTTTCCTTCAGTAAACTAATATACCTAACATCATCATTGATTAATGCCCATGTTCCATACTGGCATAGGTTGGATTGTTCAACAAGATCTGATGGGTCTGGTGACTGCATCATATTCCCATGCCTGCTTTGGCATTGTTTCTATAGGTGGGTGCTCTTCCTAATGCCAACAACTTTATAACATGTATTGAATATTGGGTGCTTTTTTTCCCATCGCACCAGCCCTAGTGAGGTTGCTATGCATGGCTACAGTTTCCTTCAAGTGAGTGGGGTTATAGTTGAATGGGAGGCAGCTTTTGAAAAAAGGGGTCAGAACAGGTTTTTTGCTGTTGAGCTATATGACTACACAGATTATAGAAGAGAAGGTGGGCATAGCCCAGATGAGAAAAGACTTCATTGCCATCTTCCACATAACTACTTATTTAAAAAATAAGCCACTGTGCAAGTAATAAGATGGCATTATTGAAAATGAAAAGTTCAATAGTGCTTCAAAACTTCAACAGCAGCATGGGGAGTTTGCTCAAGATGGAGAAGATAAACATTCAACACCAAATTGCAGTAGAGATATTGAAGGTTTAAATTTGTGTTGATCAAACTTAGAAGTTACAGAATATACACAAGATATTGTTGGCACTCCGTCGCTTACGACGTCGAGGGTTCCAGTTGATCCGATCAACGGAACAGCCTGCTCGTGAAATTAACGTGCAAGTGGCTGAGTACTCCACAGACACGTGTATCCATAACGTAGTTCTCTGGGATATTCAGCGTGACACAGTGTGACAAGGCTGGTCCCTTTGAAATACAGGCACAACAAAAACAGGAAGTAAGAGTGAGAGAAAGTTGTGGTGAAAGAGTACAGCAAGGTTCGCCACCATCCCCTGCCGGAGCCTCGTGGTGCTTTAGGTGTTTTCGCTCAATAAACATTCACAACGCCCGGTCTGGGAATTGAAACCGTGATCCTATGACCGCGAGTCTGCTGCCCTAACCACTGGGCCATTGCGCCTCCACACACAAGATATATACAGAAACAATTTCACTTTGTTGACATTTCACTAAGCTTTGTTTACATTTATTAAGTCTGTTGTGAAATCTCAAAATAGAAATTTTCAGCTCTAACTATAAAGTGGTGAAGTAACCAAGTGTATAATGTCATTAGTAATAAAATAAACACACAGGTATGTTGTACAAATGATCAATGTCACCAGTAATAAAGACACAGGTATTTTAACTTCTGTGTAAAGAGAAAACCAACAACAATTTTCCAAGTGACACACTTGTTTAAGCTCTTGTCAATGAACGAGAGATACATTTTTGTATCAACAGTCTCAACCATGTAATTTCAAAATTTTCTTTACTTAGAATAATCTTGTTGAAATCCAATGTGGGAACTTCTAGATTATTGCTTGAGTTGCAAGAAAAAATATACCCCTATCAGGACACATTGCATCATGTAGTTCTGGTTAAGAATTGCCTGTACAAAAAAAAAATGGCATGCTCCACAGCTGAGATACTTTGGATTAATGTTTGCCTGATCATAACTGATCCAGAGTTAAACAATGACAATTATTTTCAATTCAAATTTACATGAATATATTTTAGTAACACCTTACTAGTTTGCTTGTATATTCAGATCAAGAATAATCTTGCATTATTCAAACTCTCCACAGCCCAAAACTATTCACATATTTGTCATATTCTCCTTGATCTTAATAGGCGTATTCTCTGTCTACTGTGTGAAAATGATTCCCCCAAGTTTTATTATTTTTATGTGTCCAACTTGGTGGAATCATTCTATTACTGCAATTATTTTTAAAATACATAATTCAAAATGTTTATTATTTACATTATTTACATTTGACAGATATTTGTCCTTACCTTTGTTGTTAACACAACGTTTCAGCTGATATACCCTCCAGCCTTCATCAGGTGTCCTGGGGAAATTTCGAACCTGGGTTCTCATTCCTAAGGTATTTTTCGATGTTATTATTATTATTATTATTATTGTTCAGGTCACTGCTTGGAATTGAACTCAGAATCTTGGGGTTAGTAGCCTGCACTCTTAACCCCAAGATTCCGAGTTCGGTTCCAGGCAGTGACCTGAATAATAATAATAATAATAATAATAATAATAATAATAATAATAATACCTTAGGAATGAGAACCCAGGTTCGAAATTTCCCCAAGACACCTGATGAAGGCTGGAGGATATATCAGCTGAAACGTTGTGTTAACAACAAACAAGATGAGGACAAATATCCGTCAAATGTAAATAATGTAAATAATTCCTTATCAAAATGCTTTTGTAGTAATTAAATTCTCCTTGATGATGACCGAGAGATACATTTTTGTATCAACAGTCTCAACCATGTAATTTCAAAATTTTCTTTACTTAGAATAATCTTGTTGAAATCCAATGTGGGAACTTCTAGATTATTGCTTGAGTTGCAAGAAAAAATATACCCCTATCAGGACACATTGCATCATGTAGTTCTGGTTAAGAATTGCCTGTACAAAAAAAAAATGGCATGCTCCACAGCTGAGATACTTTGGATTAATGTTTGCCTGATCATAACTGATCCAGAGTTAAACAATGACAATTATTTTCAATTCAAATTTACATGAATATATTTTAGTAACACCTTACTAGTTTGCTTGTATATTCAGATCAAGAATAATCTTGCATTATTCAAACTCTCCACAGCCCAAAACTATTCACATATTTGTCATATTCTCCTTGATCTTAATAGGCGTATTCTCTGTCTACTGTGTGAAAATGATTCCCCCAAGTTTTATTATTTTTATGTGTCCAACTTGGTGGAATCATTCTATTACTGCAATTATTTTTAAAATACATAATTCAAAATGTTTATTATTTACATTATTTACATTTGACAGATATTTGTCCTTACCTTTGTTGTTAACACAACGTTTCAGCTGATATACCCTCCAGCCTTCATCAGGTGTCCTGGGGAAATTTCGAACCTGGGTTCTCATTCCTAAGGTATTTTTCGATGTTATTATTATTATTATTATTATTGTTCAGGTCACTGCTTGGAATTGAACTCAGAATCTTGGGGTTAGTAGCCTGCACTCTTAACCCCAAGATTCCGAGTTCGGTTCCAGGCAGTGACCTGAATAATAATAATAATAATAATAATAATAATAATAATAATAATAATACCTTAGGAATGAGAACCCAGGTTCGAAATTTCCCCAAGACACCTGATGAAGGCTGGAGGATATATCAGCTGAAACGTTGTGTTAACAACAAACAAGATGAGGACAAATATCCGTCAAATGTAAATAATGTAAATAATTCCTTATCAAAATGCTTTTGTAGTAATTAAATTCTCCTTGATGATGACCTGGTTTGGTTAGTCCACACCACTCTGTAAAGAGCCTAGGGCCAGTTTATTCTTTTACTTGTTTCAGTCATTTGACTGTGGCCATACTGGAGCACTGCCTTTAGTTGAGCAAATCGACCCCCCGGACTTATTCTTTGTAAGCCTAACACTTATTCTATCGGTCATTTTTGCCGATCCGCTAAGTTATGAGGACGTAAACATATCAGCCTCGGTTGTCAAGTGATGTGGAAGGGGGGAGACAAACACACACACACACATATATACAATCGGCTTCTTTCAGTTTCTATCTACCAAATCCACGCACAAGGATTTAGTCGGCCGGAAGCTATAGTAGAAGACACTTGCCCAAGGTGCCATGTAGTGGTACTGAACCCAGAAGCATATGGTTGGCAAGCAAGCTTTTCACCACACATCCACTCTTGTGCCTATGGTGTATATATTCCTCCCTGGCCAGAATGCTGATCTGTCACAAGATTACTCATTACTACCAGCTGAGTGGACTGGAGCAACAGAAAATGAACTGTTTTGCTCAAGTCCAACACACTAACCACTAAGCCATGTGCCTCCACAATCTGGTTTAAGGCTCAAGTTATACCTTGTAGCATATCATTATTAAAGATTCTTTTAAAAGATTCATAGATACAGTAATTGTATTATTAGGAAGATTTAAACTAGAATGGCACAATTCCAATTAATTAGCTGACTTGAAGTATTAAAGGGATTGATAAAGTTAATAATGAGTGGAAGTTCTTAATTAAATAGTACTGAAATTAGCTTGTGAGGAAGGAGACTGTGATGGTGAGGTAAATATTGGATTATAACTGAGAAAGAAATTCATTGTATTTAGATATTCAAAGATGTGGGTTGGTGAGGAGACTTATTGGTGCAACTAATTCAAAAGGCTGACTCTTCAGCCTCTGTGACAACATTATCAATGTGGGGGGGGGGGAGACAATGATAGCCAATAGGAATTATATTCTGTAAAGTCATCTAAAAATATAACCTTAGAGAAAAGGTGGAGAAGACGCACAGAGGTGTCTTCGATGCATTTTGATAATCAAACAGCTGGAGGTGTTTAGAGTGTGGCAAAGAAAACAGAACTTAAAATAATAGGGAAGAAGGACTGTTTTGTTGAGATGTAAGTGAGAAAGTCAAGAAAATGTGTGCATTGAGAATGGATTGTACACATGCATAAACATCATCTTTCAGAGAAAAGTTGGAATTTAGAATATAGCCTAGAATAGTGGTTGAGAGATTTTTGTCACATAGAGATGTTAGGTTTGCATGTTAGTAAGTTGTGTATAGGGCTGATAATCATTATCATCTTTTAATGTTCATCTTCCATCCTAGCTGTTGTTGGATAGTTTGACAGGATGTGACTAGTCTGAAGATTGCATTATGCTCCAATGTCTATTTTGGCATGATTTCTATGGCTGGATGACCTTCCAAATGCCAACTACTTTAGAGTGTATTGAGTGTTTTGTTTGTGGAAGTAGCACAAATGAGGCCACCATGTAACTCACAAGACTTAGATATTCTTTGACTGAGTAGAGTTATGATAGAAAGGGAGGCAGTTGTAAGCAAGGAGATGAGAGGTTAAAATCTGGGAGGATGGGCCAGAACCCAAAAGGTTTCTTACTGTTGAAGCTCTGGATGGCTGCCCCAAGTCACCTCTGATCAAGCAGACCCATGATGGAAGATATTTCAGCTGTGGACATCCCAACTTTTTTTATGTGCAGGGAATTCAGGACTACATTATCCCTTGCATCCTACTTTTAAGATTGTAGAGTGTGATTTAAGGTAGATTTGGCTGTTATTTTTACTCTATACAGGATACTTAGTTGGCTCAGCTTTGACTTGTATATTTATCCATTTTATTCTCATCTTTAGTAAACCAAAGATGTCCGTGATGAAAAACTAGCTGAGAACTGTACTGGTCTAGGAGGAGGCGGGGAAGGTGGTATGTTAAACCAGGTGACATGTAGGGTCATTTACCACCTTTAAAAATAGCATTACATCTTGTAAATTAGAGAAGATATGAGAGATGCTGTGTTTACCATATTGCCCACATATCAGAGCCTATGTCAAAGCCTTATCTTATTTGATTATTTTATATCAAAATGACTTCAATTCTGATGGCTGATCTACAAGTATTGAGGCTATCTCTGAGATTCAACAAAATACATTTTAGACAGATTTGTGGCTATACAAGACAAGCAGACCATGAAAGTGAGAGAGCATGTTTTAGACGAAGCAGCAAAGCATAGCATGTAGTTTCAGTAGTGGTTAGGGTTTGGTATAAGCTGAGTTGTAAATATATGAAATTAGAAATTAGGTTTATAGTGTTAAAATGTCTGATAAAGTAAGATATACTTAATTTTGTTGAGCTTGCAGGTTAATATTTAGGTTTTTGTGAACAAAAACATGTACTTCATTATGTATGTTAGCCAAGTCAACCACAATTGTACCTTTAGTGAATTTCTCTCAGTAATTATGACTGTGAGTAGCAGTATTTTATTGTAGTACCATTTTATAGTTAAATTAAAATAAATAAGCTCTATATTATGTTAAATAAGCTCTATAAGAGATAGAGAAACAGGTTAGAATATATGAAGAGGATTAGAGCTCTCTGTTAAGATTTTATCATTTTAAAAATAATGCCAGTGCCACTGGACTGGCTCTCATGCAGGTGGTACATAAAAAACGCTCTTTGAGCATGGTCATTGCCAGTACCGCCTGACTGGTCCTCATGCCAGTGGCACGTAAAAGCACCCACTACACTCTCAGAGTGGTTTGGCATTAGGAAGGGCGTCCAGCTGTAGAAACTTTGCCAGATCAGATTGGAGGCTGGTGCAGCCTTCTGGCTCACCAGTCCTCAATCAAATCGTCTAACCCATGCCAGCATGGAAAGTGGACGTTAAATAATAATGATGATGACTGTTGGAAATTTATTAATGTAGCTGATCATCTGCAGTGTTTTAGAAGAATTTGAAACAAACTAATGAAATAAACAAATTATATACATACCACTTGATTGTTTAGCACTCGGACGGCTGTTATTGCTAATATTTTCTAAACGTGGGCTCACAGAATCTGCTCTTTCAAAAACTTCCTCTGAAATAACTTCATCTACTTTTGCTGGAGTACATGCATATATAGACTGATTCACTTGATATATTATCTTTTGTAAGACATCACCCATAACTGTAAAACTTGGGTCAACAATGAACTCTATAAATCCTGTAGGAAGAATAGTTATAAACATTTTATACACACATACACATATATATATATATAGTTAACATTAATTTTAAATATTCATCACTAATACATTTAATACATCCTTTTATTGTTATGGATATTGTAAAATGTTAATTCACAGATGTTAAATTTAAATATAGTATAAACTAACCAATTTGGGATTCTGCAACTAGTGTAGCTTTTCGATCACAGAGTGGGGAAAATGGCAGACCTAGTTCTTTTTCTCTGTCACCCTGGATAGAAAAAAACAAATAATGTTAAATTTTAGAAATTTGGTTCATTGGTATATGGAAATTGAACACTTTGTCTTTATGATACTTACCTGCCTAAAGAATTCTTCAAGAAGCAAATCTGTCCATTTCTTATGCATACACCATTCTTTGGCTGGATGGCTGATGTCAGCACAGTGCAACACAAGCGATAGGGCTTTAGATTTTTCAATGCTGTAAAGATAATTATTTAGAAACATTTTGTAATAAATAAATGTATATATAAATATATATATATATATATATTATATGCATATAATTTTTATTGAAACTCAAAGGTGTCTTACTACCTGAGTTTCATGCCACTGTGATCTTCAGATGGAATCACAATAGAGTTGAACTTTAGTCACAAGAAAATGTCTCACTCTCAGTTGTAATAAAAACCATATCTTCTACAACATGTTTTGAGCACTCCATTCTCATTTATTTGACAGATACATACCATCCAGCCCTTTCCGGCATAGACAACAGATGTTAAATGATGATCATGATATATGTATACATTCTAAATACTGTTGCTTTTAATAAAATCTCACCCAACCACATTGGTATTTGAGAAATATTTCACTGAAATACCCTGATATTTGGTTACATTTTTATATTAATTTGTAATACTTGATATTCTATTGAAGAAAGTTTCTTTTTTTGCATTAAACTTGCTTTAGCATTGTTCAATTACTGACATTTTATCAACATTAGCTGCTTCATTATGGTATACTTCATGTCTGATGATTATTTTTTTAAAATATTGTCTGTGGTAAGTTAGCATTTGTACTTAGTTTTGGCTTCAAAAGCTCCATTTCAAAGACATGCTGAAGTGCAATATTACTGCCAAAAGCATTGAAGGAAATAAATGGGAAATTTCAATAAAAGACAAAGTATTCTGAAAAGTGACAATCTAGTTTTGAAGTTTGTCATGACCTTTGTGTGAGCACTTGGTACAATACTTGTCCTATGTCAAGAAATGCCCATCTCTCTCAAGCATCCAAACCAGCAATTCTAAGCTTGACATTCATACTGTCTCTACAGTAATGTCTTGACCACTTCTTTGCATGTTTTCAACTTTGTGTTAAACATACCTGCAAAACATTCTCTCATACTCCATCTTATACTCACAGCCACACTTAACTTAATACTAAACCAAGATCATTTTGTCAAATCGTTTTCCTCTTTAGAAATGTGTATTGTGATTCTTTGATCTCTTTTGTTTTTACCCCCATCTTTCAATCAAATATGCTTAAAGTAAAAAAAAAAAAAGCGGGGGGATTAAATGGTTTGTTTTTGGTTCATTGCTGTATTAAGTACAATAGAGTACAGAAAAACACTTAGTTTCAGTCATGTAGCTCTAAGCACAGCTTCTCACCCATATACATCTTTTTTGTCCATTAAAGAAAATTATATGACACATTATTAACTTACTTCTGCCTTGACTGATAATTAACTATACCAACCTTATCAACTTATTTCTGTCTTCACTGATAATCAAATAATCCTACTCTCTATTTCAGCAAATGGTTCTTTGACCTTAGGCTCTGTTTTTCCTGACAAACTAATGTAATAAAATTAATCATTGTATGTAAGGATAAGTCTACAAAATGGCATATTGGCAGCTGCTACCTCACCACTATCAGTACTAAATCTCTTAGGATCAGAACTACATCAGCCGAGATGTTTTGCTATCAATTACAAACATTGAAACCAATTACCAGTCTTCATTTTCATATCACAATAGCTATTTACTAAATACCTGTTTTACTGAATCAGTATATATGTATTAACTGGATCATATTTTATATACTTTCCAGTGACAACAGTAATTACACTATAATAAATATACACAAATGGTCACGTCTACCTTGAGTCACTATCTGCACACACACACACACACACATACACATACACATACACATACACACACACATACACATACACATACACACATATATATAACCAAAATTCTTATTCCCAAATCTGTAATTAACCGGATCTATTCCTGTAGATAACCTCATTAAGTATATGGATCTAGATAGCTGAGGGTTATGTAGATCCCTGTATAGTTAATACATTTTGTAAGCTTCTCCTGTTACATAAGGGTTAACATGAGATCTATTCTAATATTAAGCCTTAGAATAGAGTCAGCCTTGTCAAAGGGTCTGGGCTCTGATATTGATTACAAACTGCACGCTATTGCTGCCATGCAACAAACTATAGATAAAAAGCAATTTCAACTCCTGAGAGACACAACCAAACCATGATGTGTGTGTGCTTGTGAATAAAAATGCCATTGAAAATTATCAGTATAATCAAAATAGAGGTTGAAAAAATATATATAAAAATCATAATAATGTATAGTGTGGTCAATAAACTTGCCTAGTAATAACTTATCTCAGAAATGTCATCAAACAGCACAATGCTTCTTATGTGTACATTATAGAATCCAATAAGAAGGACAAATAATCTCTTATGATCAACAAAGGCAAAAATATTCTCTGTATTTTTTAATATCTAGATCACCAAGACATGAATTTGCGATAGAACACAACACATTGAAGGAAGTGGTTTAATGTAAGTAAACTAAAAAAATGCATCTATTCAATATTAGTTGCATTGTATCAACTGTATTGATTTTCTTCTAAACTAAGAAAACAGCTTCTCTTTTTTGCTTCTTAAATGAAAGAAGTCCTGAACATACCTCATCTCTCAGATTGAATGCAATTTTGTAATTCAGTTACTTATTACTTTCAAATTGCATAATTTTGCATTTATTATGTAACTTCCGAAATGAGAGTTTCACTTACTGAAAGGGAAAGAAAAACCTTATCAATTACTCCTTGTCTTGTATTGATATTTGAAGGCTGGATTTGGGTAGATTGAGAACTGAATATTGTGGAGCACATTTCAAATACAATATCAGATACTTATCTATTCTAAATATACTCTCAACAGCTCTCGTTTATGCATAATATTTTCATCATCTACTAAACCAGTAGTTCTCAACCAGCTTCTACCTACTGCATATCCAGCCCACTTAAGAGTACCCTTGATGCATCAGGCGATATGATATGCTTGAGAAGACCTGTTGAGTCAAGTAAAACCAAAATCATAGCTGTGGCCAGTGTTCCTTGACTGGCTCCCATTCCAGTGGCACATAAAAAGCATCATCCGAATGTGGTCGATGCCTTCAGTCACATGATGTGTTATTTTTGGATGGGTCAGAGGTGAAGTATATTTGCTGATAAATAGTGCAGAACGGTAGAACTCTAACTAGTTAACTGAGTGATACAGGGAAATGAGTTACTGTAAGAGGATTGTTGACGCTTAACCCTAGGTTTGTGCTGATTGGTGAGATCAAAGATGTCCCAGCCTAACCAGCCTGTAATTCTTCAGATACAATGTATCTAGGTCTCCATTATTCAATGTGTCCATGTATTTTTGTTTTTTCAAAATAGAGTCTGATTTAGGGAAGTCTTGGCAGTCTTTTTATTAGACTCTCTTGATGGCTTTTGTGAAGTTGGCTGTTTCACCATCATCATCGTTTAACGTCCACTTTTCATGCTGGCATGGGTTGGACAGTTTGACTGAGGACTAGTCTCCAGTCTGATTTGGCAAGGTTTCTACAGTTCGATGCCCTTCTTAATGCTAACCAGAGTGTAATGGGTGCTTTTTTTGTGCCACCAGCACAGGTGCTAGTTACATGACACCGGCATCGGCCATGTTGCCTCCATGAGGCCCAATGCTCAAAAGGTGCTCTTTATGTACCACTGGCACAGGTGTCAGTTGCATGACACCGGCATCAGCCACAACTATGATTTTACTTGGTTTGATGGGTCTTCTCAAGCACAGCATATCACCAAAGGTCCCAGTCACCAGTCATTGCCTTCATGAGGCCCAACGTTCAAAGGTCATGCTTCACCACCTTATCCCATGTCTTCTTTGGTCTACCTCTTCCACAGGTTCCCTCCACAGTTAGAGATCAGCACTTTACACAGCTGTCCTCGTGCATATGCATCACATGACTATACCAACACAGTCGTCTATCTTGCACACTAAGTCTGATGCCTCTTATTTTCTCTCAAGATGCTTACCCTCTGTTGTATATGCACACTGACATTGCACATCCAGCGAGGAATGCTAGCTTCATTTCTTACAAGCCTACACATGTCCTTCGCAGTCACAGTCCGTGATTCACTGCTGAGTAGCATAGCTGTTTACAGACAGGCATAATACAGTTTGCTTTTCACTCTGAGGGAGAGGCCCTTTGTTGCCAACAGTGGTAGGAGCACTCTGAACTTTGCCCAGCTTATTCTTATTCTTACAGCTACACTCAGAGCACCCACTTCTGCTACTGATAACAGTCACTTAGATAACAGAAGCTACCAACTACTAGGTATCCCCACTGGAATTTGATGGAGTCTATTTTCTGCACATTTTTAGTGTTTGTTGTACCTTTGCACCTTCCACACATAAAAACAATTTCCCCAGTTAACCTTCTTCTGATAATGCTGCATCTCTTATGTGTCCATACCCTGCACCAGGTACATCTTATGGAATTTCTCCCTACACCTTTCCCATAGATTGAGCAGGGCCATCTACCTGAGGGATTTGTGATTTATCTGCTTTCCTGCTTACTAAGATTTTGGTTTTTGCTAGGTTGTTTAAGTTAGACAAACCTGATCTCAAGCGGACCTGACATCAAAGGTGTCTTGGTTTTAAATATATCTCACAATTTTGTGGACACTGTATCTACAACTACAGTATGTAGCATGTACTTCTTCATTTAAGATGTTAGTATGTAATTGTAGAGAAATTTGACTACTAATTCTAAGTGGTCAAGTGACAGCATACAAACTATCTCACTGCCACATGATGTGAGTTGTCTAAAGAAATAATCAGTTGATTCAATACTTACAAGATAATGATGACTAGATTCAGAGGTGAAAAAAAAAGAAGTTGAATGTTTAGAGGGTGATTACTGTGGGAAAGGATATGGCTTAGAGAGGAGACTCATGTAAATAGTTTAGAATAACAAATGAATCATGTTTACTAACAATGGAGGTGTGGGAAGAGTATAAAGACCTAGAGGAGTTGTGTGTATTGAATGCAATTTTTGGTGACTCATGAGACATTATCCTTAGTAACTAACAATACTACCAAAATTAGCATGAAAAAATTACGTTACAAACAAAAACTAGATGACTATCAGAATTTCAGATTCTTCATTATGGAGGAAATTCACACAAATCACAATATTTGACACAAGGTAACACAATGATTCAAAGTGCTAATGATATATGGGACTTAGGAGTAATCATGTCAAATGATGATCTTTTATTAGCCACATAATCAAGCTGACCTTTAAATGCAGATGTAGGATGGATCCTATAAACTTTTGTGACAAGAGAACCAGTAGTTAAGCTAACTCTATGGAAAACCCCAGTTCTGAGCAGATTAGATTACTGCTCACAGTAATCTCCTAAGTCATTCAGTCTCATTGAAGAAATTGAAAGGTTACAAAGAATGTTCACCAGAGAAATAACTTTGGTTAAAAGCCTTAATTACTGGGAACATCTGAAAGCACAGTATCTCTACTCTCTTGAACACTGAAGTGAGAGAGATATGCTATCATATGCATATGGAAAATCCTGGAGAGGCATGTTCCAAATTTCGGCATTAGAGAAATTTTAATGCACAAACTGATAGAATAAGTACTAGGCTTACAAAGAATAAGTCCTGGGGTAAATTTGCTTGACTAGAAGCGGTGCTCCAGCATGGCCATAGTCAAATGACTGAGACAAATAAAAAAGAATATCTCATTGCACCAATCACATTAACAGCATCCTCTTCTTTGGACACAGCATCTGTACTTTCTATCTCTTTGGAGTACTATATATTCCCTTTCGCCCTCTTTCTTTTTACCTGTGTTACTAATCCCTTTTTTTGTGTGGTCCCCATGTTCCCTTTTTAACTTTCTTCTCACACATCTTTTGTTGTTGCCCGATAAGCATGCTTCTTATACTTTATGGTAATACAAGTTCATATAACATGCTTATAAAACAACAATTTTCAGTTATCAGAAATGCTTACCCTTCTGTCAAAGTCAGCATACTTTTCATGTTTTTGATTTGCTGGAAATGAAAAGACATGTCAGTGGCTAAGACCATGTCAATCAGCAGACTCCGGAATTCTCTACAAAAGAATATTTAGAAAATTATAGAGGTTTTTAAATCAAATAGCATTTTCAGTTTTTATGCAATATTATAAAAATTGTAAAGATAATAAATGACTTAAGAATTAAAAAAATCATTATATAATGTTGTTCACAAAATTATGTGAATTAGAAAATCTAAGACAGTAAAACCTTCAGGTTTCAAAGGATTTGCTGTGAACAATTGTTACTCCCTATACACAGAGAAAAATATAGGGGATTGCCTTGATATGTTTCATGGTTAATTAACTAGTCATGAGAAGGCAAGTAATACTTATTCTTCCATCATAAAGTGACGTTATGCTAATCACTATTTTACTCATGCAAACCAGAATTTGTCCTATATATATATATATATATGTTGTTGTACTTGGGGATGGTCATATTGCCAGTTTAGCCAATAAAAACACACGCACTGTATATTTGGTGTTAATTTTTTTTTTTTTTTTTTTTTCAGCTTTATATTACATTAATCTTAATCTTAATCTTATTTCGGCCAGAGTTCTTTCGTCACACTTCTGTGACCTCATCAGTGGTCCTTTGTTTCCTTCTTCTTTCTTATGTGTGTCTCACCTTGCTAACTATCAGCCAAAATGGCTGATAGTTAGCAAGGTGAGACACACATAAGAAAGAAGAAGGAAACAAAGGACCACTGATGAGGTCACAGAAGTGTGACAAAAGAACTCTGGCCGAAATAAGATTAAGATTAAGATTAATGTAATATAAAGCTGAAAAAAAAAAAATAACACCAAATATACAGTGCGTGTGTTTTTATTGGCTAAACTGGCAATATGACCATCCCCAAGTACAACAACATCTGTTTCAACACACGATTTCACATAAAAAATCTTGCAAAACAAATATATATATATATATATATATATATATATGCGCGTGTATGTATGTATATATATATCTTGAGACTCTTCTTCTTTTCTCTTCTTTTCTTTGATGTATTTTTCTTCACTCTGATGAAGCTCCATGTTCCAGATCGGATGTATTACCAAATAGGATGAATATTATTTTCAGAATTTTCATTGGCAATACCATATAACATTGGAAGCTGAGACAGCTGTTAGATGGAATACAGTTTATTTGTATTTAATTAAAAAGTAATAATTGATGTTAGTCAATTGTTGTTAATCAATATTTCTCCATTTTCTGTTTACTTTATATATATATATATATATATATATATATATATAGGTTATGAGAGGTAATGGTGTCAAGAAGACCCAAAGGTGTCAGGTAATGCTGAGTAAATGCTATGGACAGACTATAGTTAAGCTCCAGGTTTGGTGATTATGCGAATGAGGAGTCCAACGTAGATCATATATTAGCATGTGTATATATAAAAAATTAACAGAATGAGATAAAAATCCAAGGCTATGAAAGATTTCAGAACATTTATAAATAGAAGGCCTTACAGCTGTTTCCAGGATATTTTATATATCCCTTTATTGGAGACGGTGCAAGAAAACGGTTTAGCAATAGTTATTCTAGATAAGATATGAAGTAGGGAGTGAAGTTGAGGAATGAAAACAGATGTGAGATATGCAGGGACATTGTATCTGCAGTTCCATTATTTAAGCGGAATGGTATGCATATAAGATTCCTGTACCTTATGTGTAAGTTCCAATAGTATTTAAAATTGGTCATTCCAAGCATAGTTTATACACGGTGTTATTGAATCAAGGGTTTTTTTTCTAAGTAACTTAAAAGTTGGGAATGTATTTGTAAGGTCAAATAAAAAACTGATTTTTATTTGACCTTACAAACACATTCTCAACTTTTAAGTCACTTCAAAAAAATCCTTGATTCAATAACATCTGTTTTCATTATTCCACTTCACTCTCTTTTTCATATCTTCTCTACAATAACTATTGCTTAACCGTTTTCTCGCACCGTCTCTGATGAAGGGATGTGTAAAATATCCCGGAAACAGCTGTAAGACCTTCTCTTTATAAATGTTCTGAAATCTTTCACAGCCTTGGATTTTTACCTCATTCTGTTAATTTTATATATATATATATGTATACTGTTTGAAAAAGGATCTTGAAGATAGACAATTTCAGAAAAGATAATCAAACTAATGCCTTTTTCTTTAATTTGCATTGTTTGGGGATCTATGTGGTTTGAATCACCATCTCCAATTTTGTTCCAGTTGTTTTTAAATTTGGTATATGGATTAAGTTTTGTATACTTATCATGGAACGGAAAATCATTTTTCCTATAAATTTATAGTTAAAAAGTTATTAGCCCTTAAAGTTTGCAAAATTTGGGTATTTTAGCTAATCAGAAGCAAGTATTTTACACATCACCTTGAAGTTCTGTTAGCATAGTAAGCCAAGAACTCTGTTTCTATAGTAACCAAGGAGTGCAACCACCATGTGTTCCATAACTGTTTGCAAAGAACTCTGTTTCCATAGTAACCAAAGATGCTGTGCATGCACACAAGGAGTGTAACTACCATGTGTTCCATAATTGTTTGTTTTCATCGCAGTAGCTTTTAAATATTTAAATTGCTCGCGTATGTTTTAACATTTTTCACTGTTATTTCTAATGCTTTGACATGCCAGTGCCCCGCCCTCCACTTCTCGCTACTGTGACAGATGATGGAAGAAGCAGCAAATGCACTGTTTTCTGATTGGCTGAAAATTCCGAAAATTATCAAACTTTGAACACCTGTAACATTTTCGCAAAATTTTTCTGGAATAAATGAATAACAAATTCAGATTGTTATGTTTATATGCCAACAGAATGTGGCAGTGCTATAAAGAACAATGTTATTGTTGTTTTAGCCCCAGGAAACATCTTTGCCAGCTGGCTATCGACACACACTTTGTGTCTGTATAGCAATTTGCAAAGAAGGGCATCGCTCCCATCTCTAGCCTTCGGATTCTGCATCACAAATTACATCTATATGCTACATTAAAAAAAAATATTTTTAAAGATATCGACATGCAGTGACTCAAACCACAAGGATCCTTGTTTGGCTTCTTAATTTATCTAAATGTTACTTGTCACAATGCTTCAAATATATCTCTATAGACTGTCTGCTATAAACTAACTGTATCAAACCAGATGAATTCGAGTTACATTGTATTTGTTTACTGAAGCAATTGCTTTTGCTACCAGTGACAAACAAGACAAATTTGCCATCTAATTGGCAGAAAACTTCTACATGTTGCCATGACTGCTGTTTTGAACTACATATTAGGCCACCCTCAGGGCTTTCAAAAAAATAGACAAGATGCCTGACTGTCTGTTTCATTTTGTTCTTTGTATTCCCTCTCTGTATTCCTTTATGTAGTGCTATCTTTGAAAAGGATCTTTTAGATTGATAATTCAGAAAAAAAGATAAAAATAATAAACTGTTTTTATTAAATGTATTGTTTGGCTTTCAACTCCATACTCACTCAGAGCTATATATATATATCTTTATTTTATCATCAACCAATTACAGAATGAACTGTTTATATTTTACTGTGGTACCAACTCTAAAGTGGTTGACATGACATCAGCAACACTACAGAGTCCTCCCATCTCTACACTATCTTTGCTTATTTGCCATTTACATTTCAGAGCCTACCAAGTGTATTTTATTGTGCCACCAGCATTAGTGCATCTTGTAAGGCCAGAAAGTCCTCACTGCTTCATGATATATTTGCATGAGCAAAACAACACGACTGAGAAAGTGAATAGATGAGACAGTGAAAAGAAGAATCAGGTTGGGTTGGTGAACGAAACATTATTGGCTATGTGGTAAGTAGCTTGCTTACGAACCACATGGTTCCGGGTTCAGTCCCACTGTGTGACACCTTCTACTATAGCCTCGGGCCGACCAAAGCCTTGTGAGTGAATTTGGTTGACGGAAACTGAAAGAAGCCCGTTGTATATATGCATGTATATGTGTATGTGTGTGTATATGTTTGTGTGTCTGTGCTTGTCCTCCCAACATTGCTTAACAACCGATGCTCGTGTGTTTACATCCCTGTAACTTAGCGGTTCGGCAAAAGTGACTGATAGAATAAGTACTAGGCTTACAAAGAATAAGTCCCGGGGTCGATTTGCTCGACTAAAGGTGGTGCTCCAGCATGGGCACAGTCAAATGACTGAAACAAGTAAAAGAGTATAGAAACAGAAGAAATGGGATGAGGCAGTACTTGAGAGAGTGATAGATAGTAATGAAAGTGGACAATGGTAAAAGTGAGTGATGGATGTAAATAAAAAGGAGCCCTTTGAAGAGAGGGTGATCAGTAACAATACAGAGTGGGTAATGTTAGAGTGATCAGGATGGCAATAGGAAGAATTGAAAAAGGGTCCAATACTATTCTTCATTACAGGGGCAGCTAAGTACAAAGAATAAAAAGGATCTACTACTGTCCTTAGTAACAATGATGACATAGTAGAGTGAATAGAGAAGATGATGACCTATATAGAAGGTATCAAGGTGGCAACAGATGTAAAACATAACTGAGACATACTGGGTGAAAGACTCAAATGTGTGAGTTAAGCTTTCCAGTTTTTACCACTAACTCTCTTTTAACATTACTTTTGTCCTTTGCTTAGATAGGCAGCTCTTCTCCAGACACCAAATCATCTTGTTCTTTTGTAATAACCTCCATGAGGCTTAGCAACTTCATTCTTTCCCACTTCATCCTATTCCAGGTTACATGCCCGCTCTAGCAGACTCTTCTCTCTTGCATGCGACATCTGATTTATCTTACGTCCAGTTTTTCTCTATGCACATTTATAGTCTGGCATTACACATTTACTGAAGCATGCTTGTGTCGTTTCATTTTTATCTTTGCAAATCATCTGAATTCAAGGCCAACATCTATTGTACAATCTACCCTCACATCAACAGAGACACTCTTTGTTGCCAGCAGGGGTAATAAGTTCTCTGAAAGTTTTCTGACCAGCTCTTGCTCTGCAATTATGCTTTCAGAATATCTACCTCCACTGTTAATGGTCACCTAGGTAATAGACGCTATCAATTACCTCTAAACAGTCTACTGGGTATTACCTAGAATCTATTTCTGATCTGTTAATCTATTTCCCTTGTGAAAATCCATTATGATAATTTTCTTGAAAAAAAAAAAGAATAAAAAAAGAAAAGAAAGAAACTATTCTTTATGAAACATAAAACAAAGCTGATGTTTGAGTATTTGATATTAGTTCATAAATGAATGAACATTAATTAGTTTCAGACATGGACAGATTATTCATTAATGCCCATCAATGTTATATTAATAACAATAATATCAAAGATTCAAACAAACTTGTCTGTTTACAATTCTCAATATAAGGAAAATAAGTTGTTTTAAATTAAAATGACATTTATTTCTTCTAAATCATAGTCTTTTGGTTTCTGTCCTATTTAGGCAGCCTTTTCAAAATATTGAACAATAAGAAATTTGTTAGAGCTGAAAAAACTAAATATACCAGTTATATGCTTTGTCTTTTTTCCCCAAAGCCTTACTAGTGGATGTCTCCCACCAGACTTTCTTTACATACATAATTCTTAGACCTAAACCTCACCCCCACCTCATCAAACAATAATCCTATCCTAATCCTTATTATTTTCTTCATTTCCACCTTCTCATTATCAGATAGGGATTAAGTTTTTGCACACTGGTAAAATGAATGAAATCAAACAATCAGCTCATTCATAATCACTTGGACAAATCAATAAGTGACTATCCTTTTTGGCTTTGAGATGATGGAAATGGGAGTGTTGACATTGATACAGATAAAAGAGGAAACAGATCCTATCAGCTTTAAACGGAGTCTAGACAGCTTTCTTCAAAGAGTACCAGACAAGCCACCCATACCTGGATACAACTCACTCAATAAGAACTCACTACTTGAATGGACCATAGACATAAGTTAGACATGGCCTGGACCAATCTTTGGTCGAAACATATCTAAGTTTATCTAAGTTTACATCTCTCAAAGTTACCTGCAATGTCAAGGTGTAATTTGCAATCTAAGATGTAAACAGCATTACAGAATCATCTTGGGAAAGCTCACTTGTACTTTACATTATTCTTATATTTGTTTCAGTCATTTGATTGTGGCCATGCTGGAGCACTGCTTTTAGTCAAACAAATTGACCCTAGGACTTATTCTGTTGATCTCTTTTGCCAAGCCACTAACTTACAGGGACGTAAACACACCAACATTGGTTGTCAAGTGATGGTGGGTGACAAACACAAACACACACACACACATATATATGTATACAAAGTATGGGGGTTTAGTTCACAGGTGATCTAAATGATTAGGTATGGTAGGTAAGTGCTATAACGGATTAATAATAATGTTTGAGATGTTTGCCTTGCCTTAATGTTTGTTGTCCTCTTTAACAATTATATATATATATATATATATAAACAATGGGTTTCCTTCAGTTTCTGTCTACCAGATCCACTCACAAGTATTTGGTTGGCTCAAGGCTATAGCAGAAGACACCCAAGTTGCCATACAGTGGGACTGAACCCAGAACCATGTGGTTGGTAAGCAAGCTACTTATCACACAGCCACTCCTGCACCTATAATAAACATGAGTTTATTTTTGTTTTGCATATGATAAACTACAACGGTATATTGGTGTCAATTTTTGGCATGAGACCAGCAATTTCAGGAGAGGAGTAGGTCAATTATATCAACCCCAGTACTCAACTGGTATTTATTTCATTGACTCCGAAAGGATGAAAGGTAAAGGTGGCCTTGATGGAATTTGAACTCAGAACATAAAAACAGATGAAACGCCCTTAAGCATTTGCCCGGTGTGCTAATGATTGTGCCAGCTTTTCTCCAACTATATATTACCGAAATCTTGTTATACTGTGATCAACACTTCTGGCCATGACCATACTGTCAGTGGCGTTGGCTGTCCATTTTGTCCCTTTTAGATGTAATAGGGTGGGACTTAAGATAAGTTTGGCTGCTATTTCTGCCTGATAGAGTGACCAAGTAGCAACTTCCTTATTCGAATATTCCAACTTAGTTTCTTTTAATACATAGTAGAAAAAATGAAATTAAAGTAATATGAATGTTAAAGAATTAATAAATGATTACTCACCTGTATTCTTCTTTACTGAGCCCAGTAAGAATGTTGTATTCATCTAACTTTAGCAACTTAAACGCAGCGCTAACATGGTGATTTTCAAGCACAGCTTTGTCATTGTACAATAAAGCAACTTCAGACCTGTTTGAAAATATTGTTAACATATAAGATAATTAATAAACAAAATGAAGTTTCTTAGATGTAATATTGAATTTATTTCAAAGTATGTGTATGTGTGTGTGTATAATATATATATATGTGTGTGTGTGTGTGTGTGTGTGTGTGTGTGTGTGTGTGTGTGTATATATATATATATGTTATGAGTGGTGATGGTGTCAAGATGACCCAAAGGTGTCAGGTAAATACTATTAGAACTTACAAGATACAGGAAACATATGTATACCATTCTGCTTAAATAATGTAACTCCAGATACAATATCCCTGTATATCTCACATCTGTTTTCATTCCTCCACTTCACTCTCTATTTCATATCTTCTCTAGAATAACTATTGCTTAACCATTTTCTCGCACCGTCTCCAATGAAGGGATATGTAAAATATCCTGGAAACAGCTGTAAAACCATCTCCTTATAAATGTTCTGAAATCTTTCACAGCCTTGGATTTTTATCTCATTCTGTTAATTAACTGGTGTTGGTTTGTTTATGTTCCCATAACCTAGCTGTTCGGCAACAGAGACCAACATGCCAGGCTTAAAAAATAAGTACTGGAGTAAATTTACATTATTTACATTTGACAGATACTTGTCCTCATCTTGTTTGTTGTTAACAAAGCGTTTCGGCTGATATTGCCTCCGGTCTTCATCAGGTTTTTTTTTTTTTGTGGAAATTTCGAACCTGGATTCTCATTCCTAAGGTATTTTTAAATGTTGTTGTTATTATTATCATTATTCATGGTCACTGCCTGGAATCGAACTCGGAAACTTGTAAAATGCAAATATTGTACATAATTCCTCATCTCTTCAATATAGAATTGGAGTAAATTTGTTGAACTAACACTCTTCAAGGCAAGCACCTCAGTATGTTTGCCGGCCAATGACTGAAACAAACAAAAGATAAACAGATTCTACCTTTTAGTATTGCAAGCTCTATTACCATATTAACATATCCCTATTGAGAGATGTTGGGAAGATCCTCGGTGATTGTACAAATTGGGATCTAGTGGTAACTGTCAATATCTAAGATGGACTGATAATGGTTTTTAAAAGATATGGGATTGGAGAATGATGTTATTTGCATAGGATTGTATAGGATTAAAGCTGATTAACTGGTTATTGATTAAATGGATGAAAAATTATGGATCCTTGAGATGGGATTCTTTTCAAATGCATTTATCATGAAGCAGTAAGGTTGTGGTAATGATAAATTAGGTTACTTTTAATTAAACTGGTGCTCCGTCAGTCACGACGAAGAGTGTTCCAGTTGATCTGATTGACAGAAGAGCCTGCTTGTGAAATTAGTGTGTAAGTGGCTGAGTATTCCACAGACATGTATACCCTTAATGTAGTTCTCAGGAAGAATCAGCTTGACACAAAATGTGACACGGCTGGCCCTTTGAATTACAGATACAACTCATTTTCACCAGCTGAGTGGACTGGGGCAATGTGAAACAAAGTGTTTTGCTCAAGGATACAATATGACACAAGGAATCAAGCTCATAATCTTATGATTACGAGCACAACACCCTAACCATTAAACCAAGTGCCTTCACACTCTTAATTAATGTTATTATATAAAGGACTTGTTAATTAGAATATTATTTTGCAAACAAATTAACAAATTAAGAAAAAAATAATCACAATATTAGGAATAAAAAGAGAGGCAAGTAGTATAAACATGATCTGCTTAACAGCATTCATCCTCTTCCTCCTCATCATCATCATCAGCTTCCCATGCTGGCATGGGTTGGACAGTTTGACTGGAACTGGTAAGCCAGAGAGCTGCACCAAATTTTAGTCTGATTTCGGTTTGGTTTCTATAGCTGGATGTCCTTCCTAATGCCAACCACTCCGAGAGTACTTTTTATGAGCCACCAGTACAGGTACCTTTATGTGCTACTGGCAAGGGCACTAGTCATGTGACACTGGCATCAGCCACGACTACAATTTCACTTGGCTTGAAAAGTCTTCTCAAGCACAGCATATCCTTTTCTACTCTAAGCACAAGGCCTGACATTTTTAGGGAGGGAGCCAGTTGATTAAATCGATCCCAGTACACAATTGGTACTTAATTTATCGACCCCGAAAGGATGAAAGGCCAAGTCAACCTTGGCAGAATTTGAACTCAGGACATAAAGACAGACAAAATACTGCTAAGCATTTCGCCCAGCATGCTAACGTTTCTGCCAGCTCGCCACCTTGTCAAGCACAGCATATCACCAAAGGTCTCAATCACTTGTCATTGCCTCTGTGAGGCCCAATGTTTGAAGAACATGCTTCACCACCTCGCATTATATGTGTTAATATAAAATTAGATGTATAATCCTTTCCACTATAGGCACATGGCCTGAAATTTTGAGGAAAGGGGCTAGTCAGTTATTTCAATCCTAGTATACAACTGGTATTTATTTTGTTGACTCTGAAAGGATGAAAGGCAAAGTTGACTTCAGTGGAATTTTAATTTAGAAGTTGAAGACAGATAAAACACTGCCAAGTAGTTTTTCCAGCATGCTAATAATTCTGCCAGCTCGTTACCTTAAAATTATATAAATAATATGTATATTCTGAAAATACTTAAGTCTGGTGTCATTAATTATGGTTTTTGAAAAGAATTGTAAATTTAGAATTTGTGTAGGTGTCACCAATGTACAGACTTAAAAAAAAAAAAATTGAGAATATGCCATTCACCAAGACTTTGGTATCTGGTGATTGAAGAATTTAATGTAGGAGAGTGTAGCAGTTTTGTGTTAAAATTCAGTTCATGAAAGCAAGTGGTGGGTAAGGCATGCATGTGTTGGTACACCACTCTCAGTTTATAATAATTTTCAATTGTAACTAAAACTGAGAACATTTCTTGGTCAGTGAATGTTAAATTACAAAAAAAAAAAAAATATAAAAATGTATGCATAGGTGTGGCTGTGTGGTAAGTAGCTTGCTTACCAGCCACATGGCTCCAGGTTCAGTCCCACTACATGGCACCTTGGGCAAGTGTCTTCTACTATAGCCTCAGGCCGACCAAAGCCTTGTGAGTGGATTTGGTAGACGGAAACTGAAAGAAGCCCGTCGTATATATGTATATATATATATATGTGTTTGTGTGTCTGTGTTTGTCCCCTCCACCATCGCTTGACAACCAATGCTGGTGTGTTTACGTCCCTGTAACTTAGCGGTTCGGCAAAAGAGACCGATACAATAAGTACTAGGCTTACAAAGAATAAGTCCTGGGGGTCGATTTGCTCGACTTAAAGGCAGTGCTCCAGCATGGCCACAGTCAAATGACTGAAACAAGTAAAGAGAGAGTTGATTGAGAAACATAATCAGGTAAGGTTAGATCAGTTCAGATGAAATACTTGCAGCAGGTTATTGGGTAAAAATAATTAGTCAAATAATGCTCTGTTTGAAATTTGAATGTCTTCTGATCTTGGGACATCATTGATGCTGAGCTTGCGATACAGTTTCTGCAAGGTGAAGACAGAGGAAATATATATTTGACTACACTTTTATTTGTTATATGTTGATGCATAACAGCTGTTTTTCTGGATGATTTTCAATAACTTCTTGTAGAGTTGTTAAAACTAATTTAGCAATTTTGACACAAACCAGAAAACTACTGATCCTCTTAGTTTGTTTGGTAACTGGAGTTTTCTGTTACATGAATTTCTTACTTGTAACATGGTGTGTTTATATGTTGATATTTGTTGTCATATCACTGTAGTTGTTGATGTTCTCTGCAGTTAAAAAGTTTTTTTAAATGTTGTTTCTCTGAAATAAAGTTAAAAGAAACTATATAATTTTTTTATCGTATAATTACCCTGTATTTATGTGAAAATTGTTTGTTGTTCCAGTGTGTTCATAATCATGAACCAAGGCAGCTATTATTGTGGCAAAGATTTCAAGGTCTGTAAGCCAGTTCTGAAAATTTAAGCATGAATACTTGTAGAAAAAACACAATCAGTTGGAGCAAAATGGATTTAAATATAAAAACATATATACAGGTAGAATAGTTAGTGGGCTGTTATGTAGATGTATGTGCATGTGTGTGTATGTATGTGCACATGTATGTAGGTAAATGGATGGGCTGTTATGTAGATGTATATATGTGTGTGTGTGTGTGTGTGTATACGTATATGTATGTGCACAGGTGTGTAGGTAAATGGATATGAATGTAAACAGATAGACATACAGACAGATAGATACATAGGTAGTATGAACAGACAAGCACACATACATACATATGCAAATGAAGACAGAAACATGTGTCCACACACACACACACACACTTCACTTCACACAAGGATACATATGGAGACACACATCCATACATACAGACACAGTATGTAGTCACAAAAACCCATACACGGACACACTCAGACATGCACACACAAGGAGACAGAGGTACACACACACATGCAAACACACACACACACAAAGACATGAATATATGCACATATGCACACGAATGCATGCACACATACATACATACATACATACGTACACACACTGACCCACACACATGTGCACAAACAAACAAAAAGAATGCAGCTCAGATAACAGGCAGAGGCAACAACTATAGAAAAGGTTGCAAGACACAATGGAAATTTTAGTAAAAATAGATAATTAAATGAGTGGAAACTTTACCGGTGGGTGTGTTAAATAATAAGGGACTAAAAGAGAATGACTCTTTTTCTGACACAACAAAACGAAAAGATAATTTTCAATGTTTTGGTTATGATTTACACTAAGGTAAATAATTATAATTTTATACAATATAACACTCGAATCTTGTAATAATTTGAAAGAAATAATGAAGTGTTGCCAGTTATCCATAAGAAGGAAATGAAACTCAAAATTGAGTATGAGGTGTAGTCAAAAGTATCCGACCTTGATTTTTTTTTTGTGCAAAATCCGCATGGGTATTAGGTAGCCACATCCTTCCTGAGTATGTGCAAATATTTTCGTGTTTGTAAGTTGCACCATTCACCTGCATCGACGCATTGAGTACAGACATGAAGAGCATGCTGTGCAATTTTTCTTTTTGAATCGAGATGACCAAGTGCACTGTACAAAGTTACTGTATCGAATTCTGCCAAAAACTTGGTCATACGCATGCCCAGACTATCGAGAAGATTCAGAAGACCATTGGAGATGATGCTTTGAGAAAAACACAAATAAAGGAATGGTACAACCGGTTCAAAGATGATTGCACCTCAGTGGACAGTGAGCCATGTTGTGGCAGACCATTGACTAGCAGAAATGTCAAAATGATTGCAAAGGATTTTTATTGCCTTTGTGAAGCTGTGCCACGGAAGTGATCCCACCATGACAAGGCACCCACTCATTCTGCCCATGTCATTCAAGCATTCCTCATCAAACAAAACACACTACTTGTCCATCAGGCTTCCTACTCCCCACACTTGGTTTTGGTTGTGACTTTTGGTTATTCTCAAACCTCACAAAAAGCACTTAAGGAAAATATTTGAGTCAACAGAGGACATTAAGCAAAATTTGGCAGCTCTACAGCATCCCAAAAATTCATTTTCAGAAATGTTTCCAGCAGTGGCAAGAATGCTGGCAGAAGTGTATAGACCTCCCAAGACGAATACTTTGAAGGAGACTCAATCAAAATGATGAGTTTTTTAAAAATTATTTGTTGTGTGGCCAAAGGTTAGATACTTTTTGGCTACACTTCGTATATAGTTTTGAAATTCTTCAACCTAAGTATTTAGAGAGTTATAATACCATCATCGATGTGCTACTTGAACTTTTGGATAATTTGAATAGATTATTATTAGGAATTTATTTAAAACAGGTTTTTGAGGAATGGATTGGAACTTTAGCTTTATATGAATATTTAGTAATGTCAAACATAGCAGCATTAGGGAGTTGATTATAGTTCATCAATGACAATAGTTTTTTTTTTTTGTCTTCTTGTTAATTTTAAACAAACTACAATGTACACAATCTCTAAAGCAAAACTTAAATCATTAAAATATACAAATAATATTGGACGTATTTCAAATAAATTCAGAATAAATTTAATAGAGAAGACTTTCAGCTATACATTTAACAAATCACAATTCAATACCAGAAAGAAACTGATGTGCAACTTTCTTTCAAAATTTCTAAATGTAAAACATGAACAGTGTGCCTTAATGATGGAAGGTTAACTTCATATATTTTTTCACTGGTAATCACAGTAGCAGCTGTCAGATAAAATATCACGACACTACCATTTATGAAGAAGTAATAACATTGCATAATCCCAGCTCTGTTTTATTTAGTTTATCTTTACATGCAGCTGCTACAAAGATCACTTGTGGGAAAGGTGCAAGCTAACCTTTCATCTGAAAGGCATATTGCTGACGTTTACATTTAGAAATGTTGAAAGAAAATTGCATATCAATTTCTTTCTGACATTGATTCAAGACTCATTAAATCTATATCTGAGTGTCTTCTCTGTACGATTCATTTTACAATTATTCAAATAAGTTTTAGATTATTTTCACTTACATACAGACATTAGGTTAAGTCACTTTAAGTGCTACTGATAACATGTAATCCAGTGCAACCTGTCACATGGTCAGTTATTGACAACTGAAGTCACACCCATAACAGGCTAACCTGGTGTGGGGAGTTGTTTCAAACACAGCAGAGCAAAAGCAAGACTCTTCAAAAGGATGGATGAGCCCAGTATAGGGTCCATGACTACTTAACAATAGTCCATAATGACATAGATGGTGGGTAAGCATGCAGTAAGGCCATTCTGCAGGTGATGGACCCAAGGTTGTGTCAGATAATTTTTCTAGGAATGTGTTAGATGGTACTTACACTGCCCTTCTGCCTTCTGGATGAGTCCATGAAGACAAAGGGTAATGGAATATACTTAAAGAAAAAACAAGCTGGAATGGCCAGCTTTATAGTATGGTTTCATATGCATTGCATATCTGGCAACCTTCTATTGCTGGTTTGAGATACCACTCATCTTTGTTTGCCTGTGCCACTGGACTTGTTTTTTCCACAGATATAATAGTGATATTGAGAAAGTTAACATTTCCCAGCACCATTATCAAACTTTATTGAATTGATATCTTCTGCTAAGTAGATCGTGGATCTTGGGTATCAGGGATGGTTGTTGTTATGGTGGTGGTTGAGGAGTTTACATGCTTCAATGGCAATAAAATATCACCATTTCCATTGTTTCTTCACTTGTTAAGGGCACACAATAAGTGCATCACAGGTGGTAGCAGTCATTATCCTCCAGTCAACTGCATGGCTGCACCCTTCATTGTTGCTGTGATTTAAGAAGTACAGTCGTCAAAGAATCCTCAACTGAAGAAAAACATGGTCAACATCAAATTTTGTAACAAACCATAAGTAAAACACATACATGTGCGTACGCATGTGTTTGTGCGCAATTAAAGCTAGAGTTGTAAGCCTAGAGCTTATCTCTGTTTCTGAGGTATTAAAACAAGTGAGAGCAGGATACCCCACAGACTGGGTTGCTACTTCATCTTTTGATTTACCACTAACTGAAGCTAATATAAATAGATTTTCCACAAGATGGTGACTTGACTTTGGCAAGTGTTACACTTGTCAAACTCAAGATCCTTGGTAATTTCTGCATGTTTTGAGTTCTCTTTCTTTTTTGTTATAAATCCATTCATGATTTGTACATATTCAACAAAAGCTAGAATACGACAGACAATAAATACTGAAGAAATGGAGTAGATTTTTTAATTTTTTTTTTTTTCTTTTAGTCTGAAATCATAAATTTTAAAGTTGTTTTATTAGAAAAAAATAAGATAAATGGTAAAGTTCGATGTTAACTTACAGTTAGTTTACTGCTTGATAAGATATAATGAACTGTATGTGCAACATCTGCTGCATGGAGTAAATTGTGATATGGATTTTTGTATTTTGTGTATCCTGCTTCCATGCAGGTTAAGAAAGCATCTAGTGCTGAAGTATTGATCTGTAAATAACAAAAGAAAAACAATTCAAGTCAAGTTTAAGGCGTTGCATGTCTAACCCAGATGTCAATGATTTGGGGCTTTTTGTTTGAATAATTCTATTGCCGTGGCTAGTTTTATAGGAAATAAGCTACTCTATCATATCATATAACTAAAATCAGATGCTATGTTTTTGGATGCAGTTTTTGAAATATCTAAATTTACATGAACAGAAAAACTCTTTTAACCATAGAAAAATGCATAGTTGTAAAAAGGAAACGTTTTTTTGTTAAAGCCAATATTTATTCACATTATATAAATGCAATTCATTAATTACATTCACAGCAGATAGTCACACTTCATTCATGCTTCTTTTTTGTTTTTCAATGAAGAATCAATAAAGAATAATCTGCTTTTAAGGGATTCCAATTAGGTCATTAATATTTTCCAAAGGAACTAAGTTCTTGCTGAAGAATCTTCTGAATGCTGTTTGGTATGTAGGAAAATAGTTCACATTTAAAGTTCTTTCAATATTTACTAAATCTGTTCATAAATTCATAGGTTATCTTGACCTCAACAACTGTGCTTCTTTTTCAACTAATTTTCTTTTATAATGTATCTAAACGGCATATATTTGGGTGTCAAAAACTAAAAATATATTATTTTATATAAATAACCTGAGATAGATAAGAAATAAGATGTAGCTCTTTTAAAATGATTTATAGAAACATATATATTAGCAAAAGTAGAAAACAAACTATATTCATAATCATTCATAGTTGTATATAATGTATACATATAAACATTACAGCCATTTGTAATTTTACCAAAAAAGATGATAAAAAAATTGAAAGACTAGTTTCAAAATGATTTATTTTATTTTCATCCATTTTTAATAACCTTGCTGTTCTGGGAGAATAATAGAACTGTATGGAAATAACTGGTTAGATAATTAACATATTAGTTTTCTTGCAGTTTGATCTTAGGACAATTTTCAGAACTTTGAAATTCTCAGGTCCTTCAACCTGTTTAGCAGCAGTGGCTGTCATTTCTTCCAAAGAGCAACTGAAATATCTGTACATCTGCAGCCTATGCTTGACTTAAAAACTGCTTCATGATTCCCAAATTGATGTACTTCCTTTACACAGTGACAACATAACAAGAAGTTGATCACCTCATCACTATAGATTGATTGATAAGGACACTGTGGGCATTTCTAATGCTAGTTTCAATAACTCAAGTATCAATAAAATCAGTTCTGAGAATCAGAAGAGCATCTAACTTTGCACTGTTACCATAAATCTAACCACTGCACTCTACAACAACAATGGCTGAGAGGATATTTTTTTCCTAATACCATAGGATTCTTTTTATCTGCAAACCACATGCTGAAAATTTTGAGGGAATGAACAACCCATTTTGGTGTTAAAAGTAAACTAATGGTGAAAAAGAAGCAACAAAATTGGGAGGAGTCTTATGTAGAATGACATTCCAGCAGATACAATCAAGATCTCTTGGTTCATTGCTCTTCTACATGAGCCACAGAACAATGCTTAGTGTAAATGATTCCTGATGCCCAAGATTGATATGGAGCTACACATAGAACTCATGTGGTTTACTTTTGTTCACCACTACTAGGTCTGATTTGTTATGCTCAAACACCTGATCCATTTGAATTGGGATTTATATCATTATCATTTTTCTTCTTCTTCTTCTTCTTCTTCTTCTTCTTCTTCTTCTTATTATTATTATTATTATTATAGTTGCAGGAGTGGCTGTGTGGTAAGTAGCTTGCTTACCAGCCACATGGTTCTGGGTTCATTCCCACTGTGTGGCACCTTGGGCAAGTGTCTTCTACTATAGCCTCGAGCCAACCAAAGCCTTATAAGTGGGTTTGGTAGACAGAAACTGAAAGAAGCCCATCGTATATATATGTGTGTGTATATATTTGTGTCTGTGTTCGTCCCCACCCCCGACATCGCTTGACAACTGATGGTGGTGTGTTTACGTCCCCGTAACTTAGCAGTTCGGCAATAGAGACCGATAGAATAAGTACTAGGCTTACAAAGAATAAGTCCTGGGGTCGATTTACTCGACTGAAGGCACAGCTCCAGCATGGCCGCAGTCAAATGACTGAAACTAGTAAAAGAGTAAAGTAGTGAGCTGGCAAAATTGTTAGAATGCTGGAGAAAATGTTTAGCAACATTTGTTTTGGTTTTATGTTCTGAATTCAAATCCTACCAAGGTTGACTTCATCTTTCATCCTTTTGGGATTGATTACATAAAATACCAGTTCAGCTTTGGGGTTGATGTAGTCAACTATTCTCCTCCAACAAAATTTCTGGCTTTATTCCTATAGCAGAATTATACTGAAATTTTTTTCAAAATCAACAAACTGACACTGTAATCAACCAGCATGGAAACCCAGATATAGGAAATAACATTAAATGGAAAAGCTATAAACCTGTCTATATTACAGTTTATTAATCCTTATAATAACCACCAAAAACAGCAATAAAACATAGAATTTGTAAATGAAGTTTAGGAAATAAAACTCAATATTTTTTTTTATATATATAGTATTAGAAATATATTGGGATTATGAGCATCATCGATGTTTCATATTCTTCCTTAACTAAATAAATATTACTCTTATACTTTGTTTGATTCATGTTGTAAGAAAGTGTGAAGGCACATAGCCTAGTGGTTGTGCTGATGCATAGATGATTGCCTGATCATAGTTTCCATCCTTCGACTGGATAGTGTGTTGTGTTCTTGAGCAAGACTCTTTATTTCACATTACTCAGCTCTCATTTTGACATATCTAATGTGTGGCACCTGTGTGGGCAGTGTTGCTTTGATGGAGAGAGTGAGCTACTCTACATCACAAGCATATGTGCAGATCATTCAACAAGAAGTTGCAGACACCTCATCGGTCCTTCGTGACAGGAGAGTCTTCCATATACAGGGTGTCCACAAAGACTGGGTACATGGAGTAACTAATATCGTAACATAAACAATTAAATATAAGAAATAATAATTTCTTAAAGTATGTGTTAATCCCCATGTACCCAGACTGTAAATAAAATCATAACATAAGCAATTAAATATAAGAAATAATAATATCTTAAAGTATGTATTAATCCTCATGTACCCAGACTTTGTGAACACCCTGTATAATAGGAAAGTAGCCAAATAATTTTGAAGCCTAGTTTAAAAGAACTGAAATGCTTAAGATATATAAACCTCCACAATAAGGCTTAATTCTCTACCTCCTTCATCTGGCATAAGATATAAATAGATGAACTAGAAAAACATTCTTCCACATCAAGCTTGAAGTTAACAGAAAATTTGAAAAGAAAATTATTTGAAATTTTCTCAATTTTCTTCATCATTATGTCTACCTGAAATTTTCTTTTCAATTTTATTATGGGATTTTTGACAATAAGAATAGATGGTATTTAAAAAAGAAAGGAAAAAATTTCTTTGAAACTCACTTTGAATTTATTGAGTAAATCATACTTCTGTAGCAGTTCATAACCAACGTATTTGAGTGCATGTGAATCTTCATTGGTTGCAAACACATCAAAACTCCAGTCATCTAGATTCTGAAAAAATAAGTTATTTCAAGGAAATTATAATGACTGTCTAAATGCATATATGATACATATTTGAATCTAACAACTTTTATATTGAATGATAATCAGATCTTCTTAGATTTATACGAATTAGCTTTTGGAATATTTTAAACTGTCTCTGAGACAATGAAGTGTTGTAGTCATAGATATGTTTTGAAGAAAATTTAAATAAAAAAGAAGAAAAGACTTTAAAATTGTGACAGAATAAAAAGATAGTTGCTTTTGAATAAATGCCTGAAATAATATCAATGAAGAATTCATGCCATTTGAAAAAGATCTTTCTTGTTCATTTATGTAAGAATGTATAGCTGCTTGATAGTGCAATTAATATTCTTAGGTATTTTTACATTGTCTTATATATTGGTGCATATAATTTAGGTTGTCTTTCAGTAATACACCTTTATAGGATGTTACAGAGATTTAAATTTCCAGTTAATCTTCACTGATTACAAATGGGCTGTAAAATATGACTCAAATTTTTGTATTTTAAGTCTCTTCAAGTACTCAAATTTCTGCACATTTCCTTTTGATCCTGTGTCATTACTTCATTAATTTTGTGTGTGTGTGTATGTGCATGCATGTGTACACACATATATGTTAAATCATTGTTTCCATTTTCCCATTTTTTTGCTTGCATGGGTCAGACGGATTATGTATACACATACACGTTTATGAATTATCATATAAACTTCCTAGTCTCTGCACATTACTGCAATATCTATCCAGTCTCTCCTTGAGCCACTGCTACACTAGCTTCAGTCTGTTTCTGTTGAACCCATATCCATGAATAAAAGAACTTAAGTTTGAACAGCATTTTGAAAAATCACTGGTTATATACTATCCATTTTATCTCTGTGACTGTATGTGGGAACTCATAGAAATAACCATAATGCCATCCTTAATCGCCTAACAGACTTCCACTGCCTCCTTCGAAGCACTGTGTAAAACCATTAATCATTGATCTATTGATTCTTATGAAGAGAATTCAAACTGAAAAAGTAAACATTTCAGTAAATAACATATTTTATAAGTAACTTTTATTAAGTCTACCTTGCTCTTAGCATTTGTTATCATATCATATGACACTTTAACTTAAATCTCATTATCTATAGTTTTACTTAGACTTCATTACCCATAGTTACAATAATCAGTTATTGTTGACTGAATATATCATCAATTTTCAGGAAACCTTCTAATCAACACATTTTGGAATCACTCCCTTAGATGTATTTCACAGAATATTTGATTCTGAGATTTCAATAACAGATTATATATTTCAAATATAGTAATAATTAGATATATTGATCCGGCTGAACCTCTCTCACCTTTAGTACAACAGAATTAACAAGAGACAATGAGATTGTAATAATGAAATGTAACTACTGCAGTGCAGATGATTTCATGTCTGCTAAATTTGATTTAGATAAGTAACGTTGTGTATTTATATCTTAGCATTTACATTGTACAGCTGTGTATGTACAATGTGTAGGAGTCATTGTGTCATTTTAGAAATGTTAGATTTTGTGTTACAAATAGTTCATACATTCAAGTCGAAATTCTAAAAAAATCAAATTTTAATAGCAGACATGATGATAAAAACACAATCCAACCCATGGATCTTTATAGATATTCTAAAGAAAATAGATACTCTAAAATAGCAAGAAGTGAAAAAATGTTTTAATGTTTAAAAGCAATTGTTCTCCCACCCACCAGTATATCTATAAATGTGTGTGTGTGTGTGTGTGAGATCATCATCATTCAATGTCTACTTTTCCATGCTTGCATGTGTCAGATGATTTTCCATAGCTGGATGCCCTTTCTGTCACCAACACTCGTTTTCAAGCAAGGTAATATTTCCCGATGACCAGTCATGTTTTCCATGAGGGACTAAAAACAACATCGCTTGTATGATGGTAATGCTTGTTTACAATCATGATGTTGAAACAAAGGTTCTTTCTCTCTCTCACACACACGAAATGAAATATAACCTGATGTTTCCTTTGTTGTAATAAAAGAGACATTATTCATATACTTAAATCGATTTGTTCAACTTGCCAGGAAAACCCACAGGTAAATAAAATAAATATATAAAAACCATATCAATACTAACAGTTTACTGTCACTGCTGTTTGATGCTCTACAGTTTTATAGAATTAATCTTTCACCAGTTCAAATATTTGCATACATTAAAAATGTTATTGTTTGCCATGTCTCTCATACAATAAATCTTTAAAATAGCGAGTTAATGAAAGTCTCTCTAAGTGTTAATTTGACTTCTTAGAAACAGCAGCCAAAAATTCTTTGAATTACACTGTATTGTCTTGAAAAAAAGGACATGTAAAATAATGTAGTCCTAGATACACTATTCCTAAAAACATGATGGGTTACTTTGAGAGAAAAATCTTTAACCCTTTAGTATTTAAACTGACCACATCTAGCCTAAATATTCCATCCATTTTATGTTCAAACTGGCCTGATCTGGCCTCTCATACCTATCCTAGAATTTCTAAAAAATAAGCAATCACATCATCAAAATGTCAAAGCTACGATTATAACACATGACCAATTCAAAACAATCTGAATAAATAAGCATTACATTTAACAGAGTAATCCGAATGCTCAAGGGTTAACCATATCTGCTTAATTGGAACTGTCCATGGGGCCAAATGATGATGACACTCAGTTCTCACAACAAAAGTGAGGTGAGTTTCCTTAAAGTAGACGAACGCTACCATCTCCATTGTACAGTTTATTGTATAAATTTTTTTTCGTTATATTTCTCAATGTGTCTATTATACACAAAAGAACATCTGTACACACAATGTAGCATCAATATATTTGTTTATATTTAGATTTATTGATAATTTCTTCCTGCATCTTGAGCATATATTTCAGATGTATACATTGTAGCTTAAACATTGTTACACATCAGAACAGGATTTTTCAATGTATTTGTCTGTGGGAAGGTGGTACTGGACAAATTGTCTTGTAGTAGTATTTAGTTATATTATCTCTCTATACTGCTGGGAAAACTGATTTTTCATATTCTCAGGAAGGGAGGGAGAGGAGCAGCAGATATTTGGGAAAAGTGGAGTCAAGAAAGTGATGTAGGGGCAGCAAATGTAGTTGTGGTAGGAAACAACATGGAAAAATTTCTGTGTTTTCATGTGAGGGTTATGTAAATCTTAATCAAGGAAGGGAAAAGACAACTCCAATCTTTTTATAGTTGCATAAATTAGAGCTGGAATTCCAACCATGCTTCATGGTTCACTACCTCAGCAGCTCCTTTATAGGATCCAGGGGCTAAAGACATCATCAGGAGGAACCACATCCGGTGGTGCCCCCCTCCACTTTCCGCGGTGTCTTCAGTTCTGGTGTTGAGTGCATTTCTTCTTCCTCCTTTTTTCTTTTTGTTCTTTGGTTTCTTTGATGAATGCTGGGGTCAATCTAATCAACTGCCCCCCCCCCCACTTCCCAAAAATTTAAGGCCGTGTGCCTATAGTAGAAAGGATTATTATTATTATTAATAGTAGTAGTAGTAGTAGTAGTAGTAGTAGCAGCAGCAACAGTAGTAGGAAGCTGGCAGAATTGTTAACATGTACAAAATGTTTAAAGGCTTTTCCTTCCATCTCTTTTAGTTCTGTGTTCAAACTCTGATGAGGCCAGCTTTGTCTTTTATCCTTTCAGGGTCAATAAAATAAGTAGCTGTTGAGTCCTTGAGTCAATGTAACCAACTAATCACCTCCTCTTAAAATTGCTGGACTTGTGTTAAAATTTAAAAAACTATTTCATTATGTTTGGATGTGATATGCTGTTTGCCAAACTAATTCTAAAACATGTTGAGGGTTAACACATAGATCCTATGCAAATAATAATAAACCATCAGTTATTTTGAAAGCAAAATTAAAGTTTGTTTCTTAAGCACAGTGAGCTATATTATATTTTGTTTACTCTGGCAGTAAAACAAAAGCAGTGGACGTAGATTAATTTTTGTTTAAAGATCGAGCCAAACAATATCTCCAATGACAGTTATTTTATATAAGACCAATGCACAGATGGTTCATTAAAGATAACAAATAGGTTCTGTTGTTGTTACTTTAAATCCAGCTCCCCTTTAATCTGCATTGTATTGTGCAAAAAGTTTGACAAACTGCTTTTCCAGTTCTATATTTAAGAGATGAGGAATTATGTACATTATTTACATTATTTACATTTGACGGATATTTGTCCTCATCTTGTTTGTTGTTAACACAATGTTTCAGCTGATATACCCTCCAGCCTTCATCACGTGTCTTGGGGAAATTTGTCAGCGGCCACAGCGGCGGTGCCGGTGCCGCCACCACCAAACACAGACAAAACACACACATACGATGGGCTTCTTTCAATTTCCCTCAACCAAATCCACTCACAAGGCTTTAACTAGCCTGAGGCTATAGTAGAAGACACTTGCCCAGGGTTCCATGAAGTGGGATTGAACCTGGAACCATGTAGTTGGGAAATAAACTTCTTACTACACACCCATGTCTGTTGTCTAAACATTTTGATCATTTGATCTAATTTCCTTCCTTTCAAACACTTTTAGAAGAATTTTTGTCACCTAATTCCTTAGAAATCTCAGTTGATCACATGACTATATTACATACATGAGATCCTACTGGATTTGTATTTGGTATGTAGAATGCCTTCTTGAGGTACTTTTTCCTTAATCACGGCAGTGAATGCCATCAAAAAAGAAAAAGAACCACCTGTTGCTAGCAAGTAAGTATGGCATGACCATGTGTTCCATGCTTTTGCTAACAGTTTTAGGTATATATATGTAGTCATGAGCAGACAAAGATGTCCACCTCCACTCTGAAGTCAGTGGAACATCCGTGATGTGACAACTGGAGGTAAAGGCTGACGCCCATTTCAGTTGCATAGACTGAATGAATGCAAAATGAAGTGTCTTGCTGAAGGACCAAATATACTGCAGTGTCTAAGAATCAAACCCAGATCATTACAATATTCAGCCTAGCACCTTAACCACTAGGCTGTGTGCCTTCAGAAGCAAGAGCTGTAGTTAAAAGTAAAACAAATTAATGGAAATCTAGAGAGATGCTGCACTTGTTAGGCTTTCTCTTTCCAAACACACATGCATGCACGCACGCACACATACACAAAAACACTAAACATATAAGTGTCATTAAATGACAGCTCGAGTGTAAATATGAAGACAGACTTTAGATGGTTGAATACATATTTATTAGATTATATCCAACAGTAGAAAATTGATGTGAAATAAGTTTGCATATGCCAGCATTGATAAAGGGATATAACAATTAAATATTCTCTTTGACATTCAGATGTAATATTTTATTAATATTTCAGAGATTAATAAAATATTATTAATCTCTTAAACACTTACATTCTTCTTAACAAGTTAATATTAAATTAGGGAGACTTGCTAAAGGTCCTCACAAAATCTGTTACCTTAGATACAAATGCAATACAATTCTTGGAATAAAATAGCTCTTTCATTCTTTCATTTGTTTTTAAGACAAATGTACTATTAAGGCATTGTTTTACAGTTGGACACTTTCCCTATCACTAGCCTTTACCTGTTTGTCAAGTAATGGATCTCACATTCCATATGTCTTCAAAGGCACCAAACCAGTGGACAGCTTGCTGAGAGAGAAAATGACAACAATACCATGACTTATCGCTCAGCAACTTTCAGAGATGTCCAAAGTAAATCCCCATGCACAGATACATGCACGTACACACTCACACTATGAACTTCTTCCAATTTCCATCTGCCAAATTCACTCACAAGGTTTTGGCCCACACAGAGCAATAGTTGACACTTTCTTGAGGTGCTTCACAGTGAGACTGAACTCAAAACCAAGTGATTGGGAAGCAAACTTTTTAACCACCCAACCAAGCCTTATGAATAACATTTCTTTCTCTGATAGTATAATTGTCCTAGACCTTTTATTGATACAGTCAGTTCACACAGTGGAATAAAATAGTTTGCCCTGAGGAAAAGAAAGTTCCTTGACATTTTGGGCTGAATCCTTGATTTGAGAAGGAATTAGATTTAGAGTCATGTCCATGCTAAAGGGTCAGCAGAAAGAATTGCTAGCTGCTGCTGTTGCATCTTTAAATAGGTTTAATGATAACATTTTTGTCATCATATTTCTTTGAGCCACTTTTTCTTTGTGGTCAGACTCTTTATGCTTCTCCTATTATATACAATCTTTATGACTAGTAACTCTCTTTAAATTGCAGAAGGTCAGTCAATCCCTATGGTTATAGTATATTACACTGGGGGAAAATAATTACCTTTCATAAAGGTGAAGTCAACTACACAATGGCCTAATATATCTATAGTCTGAAAAATGCAAGCATTTTAGGCCAATTACTTTATTAAGCAAAAGTTATCAACTTTTAGGAAATGCATCTTTAATTTGCCAATAGACATCATTATCAGAATGGTGAGCTGGCAGAAACGTTAGCATGCTGAACGAACTACTTAAGGGAATTTCATCTGTCTTTATGTTCTGAGTTCAAATTCTGCTGAGGTCGACTTTGCCTTTCATCCTTCTGGGGTCGATAAATTAAGTACCAATTGTGTACTGGGGTCGATCTAATCGACTGCCCCCCCCCCTCAAAAATTTCAGGCCTTGTGCCTAGAGTAGAAAAGAATAGGCACCATCATTGTCATGTTCACATTCACTTTTCCATACTTGCATGGGTCAGACAGAACTGTTAAGGGTACCTTTTCTATGGCTGGATGCCATATCTATTGCAAACCTCACTGGTTTCCAAGTTAGGTAATATTCCCCTTTGACCAGACATGGTTTTGTGGAAGATTGGAAATGAACAACATTACTTTTATGATGCTGATGCTTGTTCACCATCATTTGATGTCAAGTCAAGGAGACACAGAAACACACATACATATATAGATGTGTATTTATGGAATGTTTCTTTTAGTTTCCAGCTATCAAAACCTCTCCTCAGTGTTTAATCGGTCCAGAGCTATAGCAGAAGGCACTTGCCCAAGCTACCATACAATGAGACTGAACCCCCAACCACATGTTTGAATCTCTTTTAAGTTCCTTTATTACAGTTCTTTGGTTTCCCATCTCTTTACTATTATCCATGTTAATATTTTTCTATTCACTACTATATTGAAGCTCAAAGATTACTAGGTCAATACAGAAAAGTCAGTGCTATGTTTAACAGCTCAGTCCATCTAGCAGATGATATGCATTATATAATTAATGTTTTATTAAATAATTTTTGTATTCCTCGCATGGGCTCTGAAAAGTAAGATTTTCCATTATACTGTTTTCCAAAAATTAATATCTTTTACATAGAAGTCAGTATGGCTAATTTGGTTGTATCTTAAGTGGGTCATAATGCCAATAAGTAACTCATATGCACTCTGATTATATTTCGCTTCTTTTTTCTATTAATAGTCAACCAGTGAACCAATTAACCAATTGATTGTTTGATTAGGCATTCAGTTAATCAATCAATCAGTCATGTTTGTCAGTGTTTTAAACACAATTCACAACCTCATCAATGACATATTCTCTCTACTCCAGGCCTCCAGAGCAAATGGCGATGAAAGGATTCTGATGAACCTGCCTGATTGACTGACTGAGTGATTAATCAAACAACCAATTCATTAAATGGTTCACTAGTTGATTATTAGTAGTAAAAGGAATAAAATAGAATCAGTGCTTGTGTCTCTTATTGGTATTGTAACCCATCCAATATACAGCAAAATCTCAACTAATGATTTCACTTCACGTATCTTGCAAACTAGAAACAAAAATGAGATATGGCTAATAATAATCCATTGATAACATCTTTTGCTATGAAAACTCAAGCAGTTGACTGTTAATATGTAAAATTAAAAAACAAAAGTATCACAATACAAAAAAACAATATTTTGATATCATCTCCATAAATCATGAACAACACTAATAAGAAAAAATAAAATGTCAAAAGTATTTGGTAGAAATAAAATTAACTCTGCATTTTCTGAGTGAAATTATGAAATTAATATAATATTTTTTGATGTATCTGAAATTGTTAAAATTCTTTATGATGATAAATAAAAAAGACTAACCTTCAATACAGTAAGTACATTTTGTGGAATATGTAAGCCAACAGACCCTGACATTCGCCTGTAGATCCTATAAAAAATGGTTTTAGAACAAAATTTTAAAGTTAAACAGAAGTCATATGAATAAAATTATATATCATTGACAAGTTTCTGATAATATCATGTATTTAAAAAGAAACAACAACATTCTATTTTGAGAAATACTACATAGAAATTGTTATTAGATAAATTTGTTCCATCCACTCTCACTTCTTTGCAATCACTGTAGTCAAACAGTTTCTTTTTCTTCTTCAATATAATGTTTTCACAAAAGATTAAAAACAATACAATAAAAATAAATTTGTTATTGACAACATTAGAAAGAAAACAATGGTATAATTCAAATACTGTACATGTATTTTATCATTTACATTTGAACAATTTGAAAAGCAACAAATCAGAGTGAAAGCAAGTTGTTTATATTCAGCTTGTATCAGACAGATGTCATCTGTTTTCTTCTGATTAATTAAATTTATAATTGTCTTATGTAAACTTTGATCAAATTTTTTTGTTTCGACTCCTGTGAATGAGCTCATAAATTCCTTTATTTCATTCAAGGGTTTTGCAGCAGATTTTTATTTCCTTTAGATATTACAGTCAGAGCTAAAAGCTGTGCAATCCAGACAAAGGAAAGAAAGGTATTGAGAAAAATAAGCATTCTAAGTGAATTTTTATGTTACCCTTTTTTTTTTTTGAGGCTTCCTTACAAATGGATTTCAAAGCATTATGCATGGGAAAAGTTATATGCAATGCTTGCATTAATTAGTTAGCAAACTAATTAATTTTGTGTAGGTGACATTCATTGATATTACAAAAACTATTATTATTATTATTATTATCATTATTACTGTTGTTCGCTTTTAATCTATATTTTTGATGCAATCACTTGCCAGGACAAACCCAGTGCCCTTAAGGTAAATGAAGTTTAAGTGATGTTGAAATATAACTGAAAGCTTGGCGAGGGGGAGTTGTGAAGGTAGTAGAGAAATACCTTCATATAATACAACACGAACATTTAACTGATAGGGTTTTTCTAAGGATGTGGGCAGTACTTAGTACAATCTTTTGGATTTCCTTGAGACATGGTTCTCCTGGGATGTTATTTAAATGTTTCTGACATCCCTTTTTTATCATACCTAGAGCACCTACAATATCAGGAACAGTTCTTGCTTTAACATGCTACATCTTTTGTATTTCAATTTCCAGGTCCTTATATTTACTAAGTTTGTCAAATTTCTTTATGGATATATTTTTATCAGTGGGAACTCTTACATCTGTTAGTTTGCAAGTATTTTCTTCCCCGTCTTTACTAATTATGTCTGGTCAATTAGCCTGGATCGTTCTGTTGGTGTTAACTGGAAAATCCCAGAGGATGGTGACATTTTTACCTTCAACAACTGGCTCTGAATGATGTTCATACCAGTGAGCAGGGGTACCAATTTTGTAGTGTTTACATATTTTCCAATGTAAATACCGTCCTGCCCTATGATTTTGCCTCTCCTAAATCCTAGTAGCAAACCCAGCTACTTATCCTGATTTGTGTGTGCTCCTGTATGTTCCTGGTATTCTTTCAGTATAGTATTGATTGCTTCTATATCCAAAATGTTCAACGCTAAAAGGTTCCCAGAGGTGGCCAATTAATTTGACTACTAAACAGATGCCACTGTACAACGTCATGTTCCAACATCTGAAGGTGGGACTAAAACCAATGGCTCTGAGGAGAGCCACCAAATAGCTATGGTCTCTCATGTCATATACTTTGGACTGATCCAAATATCCTTTTGTTATAGTGTCTCCTTTTGATTGGTGTGTCTCCCACCTGTTTGTTTTGTATTATCTCAAAAAGGGAATTATTATTATTATTATTCCTTTGTAACACAATGTAGGTAAAAATGCACTGGAGTCTTTAGTCATCTGTCAAGTCACAACAAGGACCTCAGACCGATAATACTTTCCTTAAGATGTGCGCTGTGCCCAATAAGGCTGCTTTTTGCAAGACATCAATCTTTCATGGGATTTCCAGTTACCTTAAGAAGTTTTGAAGTTTCAATGGGATTGAGCCCAATGCTCTGATAACCACTGGTGTCACTTTTACATTACCCTCTCACATTCCATACAGTCTTGCCATTTCTACTTTCAATTCGGAGTACTTGGTGATCTTTTTCAATCTCTTTACTCACAACATTCATGTCATTTGCTATGGCTACGTCAGTGATCTGATGGTATTTGTCTCTCTTATTCAATATGACAATATCCGGCTGATGGTGTTCGATTACACGATCCGTCTGAAAATCATAGTCCCAGAGTATCGTTACTTTTCCATCCTCCTGCGTAACTTTACTTAGTACATGCTCATACCAGTTCTCTATTACTTCATATCGGTATTTACGGTATAAAGAGCCTGTTCATATTCTTTTGTGCAATTATTATTGTTATTATTATTATTATTATTAAGGTGGTGAGCTGGCAGAATCATAAGCATTTTGAGCAAAATGCTTGGCAGTATTTCGTCTGCCACTGCGTTCTGAGTTCAAATTCCATCAAAGTCGACTTTGCCTTTTATCCTTTTGGGGTTAATAAATTAAGTACCAGTGTTTCACTGGAGTTAATATAATCAACTAGTCCTCTCCCCACAAATTTGCCTTTCATTTTTTCAGGGTTGATGTAATCAACCTACCTACTCCCCCTCAAAATTACTGGCCTTTTGCCAAAATTTGAGACCATTATCATCATCATTATTATCATTTTGGTTTGACTCAGGTTTGGTCTTATTGCTGGTAGGATTTATGTGGGTAGCGGGTTACTACATTGTAACCTTAGGTATTCACAAGTTTTCAGTAGTCTTTTCAAGTGCTTAGAACCTTCCTGACATTCCTTGCTGTCCCTAAGGGACAAACTTTCTGTAGAAGCTCTACAGAGCATTGTATTCCAGTCTTCTTCAGCCATTTGTCTATATCTTTGCTTACTGTTCCCAATGCACCAATCTATTATTATTATCAAGGCAGGCAGCTGGCAGATTCATCAGCATGCTGGATGAAATGCTTGGCAGTATCAGTATTTTGCCTGTCGCTACATTCTGAGTTCAAATTCCACTGAAGTCAACTTTGCTTTTCATCCTTTCGGAGTCGATAAATTAAGTACCAGTTGAGTACTGGGGTCGATATAATTGACTATCCCCCTTTCCCAAATTTCAGGCCTTGTGCCTTTAATAGAAAGGATTATTATTATTATTATTATCATCATCATCATTGTTGTTGTTGTTAGAGTAGTGAGCTGGCAGAATTGTTAGCATTCCAAACAAAATATTTAACTGTATTTCATCTGTCTTTATGTTCTGAGTTCAAATTTTTCCAAAGTTGACTTTGCCTTTCATCCTTTTGGGCTCAGTGGAATAATTACTGGTTGAACACTGGGGGTTGATGTGATCAACTAACCCCTTCCCACAAAATTTCCGACCTTGTGTTTATAGAAGAAACGATTATTATTATTAAATAAACTATCTCAATGATAAAAACTATTCATTTATATTTATCTTTAAACCAAAAAATTAGCAAAGTTTAAAAAATCATAGTTTCAAAAAATTAATAACTTTTTTTCTATTTGGTTTTATTGCATAAATTATTAATGCTAATTTGAAAACAGAATATAAAGATTGAAAAAAAAAACCCCGTTTGCAACGCCTGAGATTAAACAATCTTAATTAGCTGATGCACAGTTCAGGTGTTCTAAACATTTTTTCTTCATCTGTCAGCAGAGAATCTCATTATGAATACATTCACCTCAGAATTGAACTCAGATTAGTAAAACATAACAGACTTCTGAAAATATTTTCTCAAGAACTTTGGTTGGAATCAAATGATTGAAACTAAGGAAAACAAAAAAATCCTCCAGCAAATATTTATCAACTGGATAGGTTTTCCATTAAATTAAAAAATTTTGTTCTTATTATTTCTTATTTATTTAAAAACTAGTCTTAGTATTGTATTCATACAATTCTTTTTCTCTCTTTAGACAGAAATCAATAGATTTTTTTTATTACTTCTTGCTGTTCAAGATATTTCATTATTTTATAATACTGCTCTTTCAAGCAAGATATTAATTTCCTTTTTAATTATTGCAGCATGTTTGACTACTACAAATACATATATATATATTTATTAAACAGTGAAATTTAAAGAATTTTTCTTATTTTCTTCAGTAACCTTGTTCCAGTTTGTTTATTTATTACATTCCTTAAGAATTAAGTCTTAAAACTAATTGTTGTAAATCTTTGTAAATAGTAAAGTAATATTAAGAGAATATAGTGCCAAAATACCATCAGTATCTAATTAAGCTTAAACAGTTTTATTTGGGAAAATATGTGCAAAGGTTAAGAAAAAATATACCTATTGAAAAGCCTGTAAAATAAAAGAAATATTATGTTGTACATCATTTTTATATAAAGTATTAGTGATTTAAAGACGACAAAGGACATTCATTTTAACAAACTCTCCTAGATTAATCTGTGGTAAGTTAAACTAACATTACCAATGGAAAGATTGGTATAACACAGACTATCAAGAAATTAGCAGCTAATTAGCATTTGAATAGAAAATAAATTTTATCTGATCTCTTTAAGTATTTGAATTTTAATCCCTATATATATATATATTGAAGACAACTGAAATTTCAAAACAGCAATAATTTGAAATATCCAAAAACAAATATACGGTGTGAAACAAGCAGAAGAGAAAAATTAAATACAGGTATGTTAGGTCTACAGACTTGATGAAGAAGCTTTAGAAATGTCAGTAGGAAAAGATTCTTGCTTATAATGTGGAACCTTGGTTTACAATCAAGTTTTTGAACATTAAATGTCTTGGGTGGCAAATGATGTCTTGAGTAACCAACATGCTAGCTGGCAGCAATGGTTGGCAACAAACTGAGAGTATCAGTGGGAGGAGAGCATCAGTTTCTGTCCAGCTTTCGCTCTGTGCACATCCCTACTTGAATTTGCGGTGCTTTCTCTTGAATTTCCTATTGGGAAAATAGCTTTGATTTATGAACATTTCAGATGATGAACTATCTTCAGGAATAGATTAAATTTGGAAACCAAGATTCCACTGTATTAGCCAACAGATTATTGAAACTTTATCTCATAATCCTATCAGTGTCCAGCTATGCCACTCTATATCAAAGTGTAGCTGTTTTGCACATAACTTAATAGGTGTATTTTCATCAGCAAAAAAAAAAAAGAAAAAGAATGATTTCTTGTATGTAAATCTCAATCTTGAATGGGTGCATTTTGGTCACTAAAAACTGCCTGTTAGGCCACAGTTTGTGATTGGTCATCTAAATTATTCATTCAACATGTTGACAACCCAACACTACACCTAACAACTCCCTTAAACTTTTCCACTTTGATAACCAGCCTGAACCTTAGCTTTATTCCAACATTTCTATGCCTTGGTTGAAACTCTTTTCCATTGTCTTTCTAGTTGAACAACTTCTCAAGAGCCAGTACCATGATAATTCCCTGTTGGGGGTGGGGTAGTACTAGCCTGACAACCAGTTTCACATCAATAACTGGTTCTTGGGTACCTAAGATGTCTCTATTGTAAGTCCTCAGTCTAGACTCCAGTTCTCTTCTGTCTGTGTTTATCCTGAAAGTATTCAGACTAGACATCAACCACATCAACTTCCATGCTGTGTATGTGGCCTGCAAATGTCATAGGCACTGCTCCAACTCATCTAAACTCATGAAAATGGTTTGAAATAAGATAAAATTACTAGTAAATGGTTATTTAGTAAATTGAGATTTTTTAAAATATAATTTATGTAAAATATTGATATTTTCAGGAAAAAACCTTAATTCCTAGAGCTGTTATTTAGTTCTGTTTCTGTTGTGTTAAGCCAATGAAAATAAAGCTCTCTTCCTAGATATGTTACTGTTAAGACTATTAAACACAACACTCTCAGTATCTTTATCACAATTTGTTCAACTGAACCAGAGATAAGAATAAAACATGAATGAATTACATTTCATAGTTTAAGTTGTTTATTTGAGAATTATATACCTTGTCCACCATCACAGCACAAAACTGGTGGCAAGATATGAATGTCCAAATCTTTAGCTGGTAATATAATATTCTGTCAACTTGGTTATCAGCAATTCATACTAGAGAAAACTATGCTTTCAAAAATTCATGCTGATATAGTGAAATACGTCTAATCCTGTGTAATCATATTCCACTGAATTTTGTGGAATTTGTCTTAATAATTATAGATCTGGCTTGTGTTTCACATTGAGTAATGCAAGAAAACATTAAAGTCATGATGCACATTGGAATTGATAATGTAAAGTTAACAGAATTTTCAGATAGAAAACACTCTACAGATTTGCTGTGGTTCTACTAATGTTTTTCACAAATTAGTGTGGAAGAGAAAATAAGATGAAAATAAATCAGACACGACAGTATGTAACCTTCATGCTTCCTATTTTAAATATCACCAGGTAATCAAAAGTTGAAATAAAAAAGGAGTAGTTTTAAGAGCAAATCAAGATTATTTATTACTGTGGTATAGAAAATCCTTATGGCCTTTGTTCTATTTAATGGTCTAGTTTGAAGTAGGGAAGCGGGCAGTGCTATAGCTTTTATAGGCCCTCTTAGCAATTGAACCCTTTTCTCTTTAATGTAGGTTATTGACCAAAATGTTAAACTTTTTTCTTTTCCTCATGACAAACCAATTTATTTCACTTTTGAGCTCTATTTATAGCCACTAATTATTGATGCAGACTGTCATTAGTTTTCCTAAATCCAAGCTCAAACTTTAAAGAGTATTATGATTAAATTGATGGCTATCATCATCATCATCATCATCATCGTTTAACGTCCGCTTTCCATGCTAGCATGGGTTGGACGATTTGATGAACAAGAATATTTATAGGAGTGTGGAATAAACGAATTGTGGTGTCCATGCTTTTCTGCTAGGCCTGAGTATTATGAGTAAAGAAGTTATTCAAGATATAAATTACTTGACAGTTTTCATTTCCTCAGAACTGCCAACTGCACCATAATATTCATAATAATAATAATAATAATAATATTCATAATAATAATGAAAAATAAAAACAGTAATAATTTCTGAAGAATTAGCAGTTTTGTTGAAAGTAAAAGATAAAGTTGATGTAGCATTTGTTTTAGAAACCTGTGTGAATAAAAGATATTGTAGATCTTGTAAAGTTTATACCAAAATAATGAACTTAATTAGCACTAATTTAATAGTTTACTAGTTGATATTTGTAGTTCTGATATACCAAATAATTACTGGTAATTTATTTAAATAACTCCAGTGTTGTTTTCTACATTACTTACAAATATAAGCCATGGCCCAAGAGCCTCTCCATAAAAGCATTTGTATTACTTATTTAGTTATAATAACACCTACAGTTTTAAAACTTTTATGGAAATAACCTTCATTGATTTCTGTCCAACTATACATTATCCCTAGGGAAAAAAACTGTCATTTAATTCAAAGAAACAAATTTATTCAGATATGGAAATATATACAAAAAGCAACATTTTTATGTGTAAGAAATAATCTTTATCAACAAGAAGAAATTATTATACACATGAACTTTTCCTATGTCATGTGTCATAAATATGTTTTAAAATATACTTTATATTAAGATTTTTCATTTTATTTTATATACTCTGTTGCAACAATTTTGAAAGTAAGATTTAATATAAAATTATCTGTGATCAGAAGACAGAAGGGGATATTTTGTTTATTCTTCACAGTAATATAGCTTTATTTACTGCATAATGATGTGAGGGCTTCATTATTAGACAATGAGAGGAAGGCATTAGCTGAATTTGAATAAACCTATTAAACTCAATTTGTTCTATGAAAAATTGCCATACTGTATCTGTGGCATTCAAAATGTTCAGTAATTCTTAATATTATTAAGAGTATATTCCATAAATTATCAGAGAAAATAGATCTCAGGCATATTGCTAAAGCTAATTCTATCCAAATCACAGAAGTCCATAACAGCCTGTAACATTAAACCAAGGAGATAAATCTCCTCATCAGTAGGACATTGATATATCTCAGATATTTATTTCACATTGAGAACAGAACACAGCTCTCAAAAGTGGGAAACTTACTCGTCCTTTGCACAGCACCATCTTTGTTTAGTTTCACAAGTGGTATCATTTTCTGCTGAAAGTAATGGATACTTGGCCACTGATAACTATGTGTTTTTGTCATTCAAACCACACAGCATCAGTGATCTTGTCTCTAATTTCATCGATTGAGTCCCCTATGGTTCAAATAAGGAAATCGGTTTTGTACACTAAATTCTAATCTGTTTATAGTAATTTGACACAGCTCAGTCGTGGCAAACACTGAAATAGTTGGTAATTTTAATAATATCCCATACTTTCCCATGTTAATTGAATTTTTAACTTTGACAAACAAGCTTCAGTTTATGCCCACCTTACTGGCTACTAAAACTATAAACATTCAGGCAAGGTCTACTATCTGCGGAAAACTCCTCCTCCTCCCCCCACCTGCCTCAGGCACCTTGAAAAAAAAAAGGTGCTGCTCTACATCGAAGCAAAAGAATATTAGAAAAAAAAAAGGGAAAAGGCCATCCTTTTATGTTTGCCCACAGTTGTGAAATTCACTACATGTTGACCATCAATAGTTTTGAAACCAACTACCTGCTTGTTCCCAATACAGTTTTGACAATCACTACATGTTTGTAAAACAATTACTTTATTCAAAGTAGCTACAATAGTAACTACCTTGAATGAAGCAATTTGGTCTGATTGTACAAAACCGATTTCCTTTGAAAACAGCATTATTTATTGTGTTACCATTCTTTACCTTAGAACTTTTGAGAAATATAATATGATTTATATTTGATGAATATAGAAGCAGTGTGTCTAGAGTAACAAATGTCTTCCCGAAGTTTTAATTTAATTTTCCATTTAATATTTCATTTGTTTGCTCATATATCTGTTATCTGTCTTTTTATATTCTAAATTACTTTCATCTTTTTACAAGCTCTCACTTTACTGACTTTTGGCAAACAGATCAATGTATTTGCTCATCTAATTTTTATGTTGACAACATTTATCTTAAACATTTTACACCTGTTTTGATTTGAATGGAGAAAGCTGTTACTTAGAGACCAAAGATAGGAAATAAAATTGCAAATTATGAATCAAAGAGTTGCATAAATCTCAATGAATAAACACGTAAGGCTTGTAGATTATAGTCAAAAAACATTAATGTGAACAAATATTGTAGAGCCTGTTTGAAAGGAAGTGGACTATGTAATGAAGTAAGGGAGATAAGTTTGACAGATGGAGAAAGCTGCAATAAAACGATTCTAAAAAGACAATGAAAATTCTTCTCATCTGTTTGTCTTCAACGAATGACTTATTTTATTTCTGAAGTTTAGAGAAGTTATATTTTATCACTTCTTTTTGTCAGCTGTTTCAGCTGTGGTATTAGAAAATTTCATAAATCATACAAATATTTATCCTCTGTCCTTATATCCTTTAAACAAGGTTGCCCTGTTTAGAACATTGACATTACTATACCACAGATATCTTTAAACATAGTAAGGTACAGCATGTTGTTCAATTTTACAACCAAATATCTGTAGAAAACTTTGTTAAATTGGTTTGGAGCATGATTGTATTTTAAGTCTTAATTAGAAATTAATTTCTCATTTTCAATTTGGGAAAGGTGTAAATATCATCACATTTAATCACCAGTTGTCTTGAGGCTTCTTACTTAATTAAAAGCTATTGATAAGCTGTGGATGTACCAAATGTTTGATGAGTCTGTAATGCATAATATCTTTAACAAGCACCTATAAATCTTCTTAATTTCAACAAAGTTCCTCATCTAACAAAGAAGTCATTACTGCTATTATTTTTTTTTTCTTTGTTTTATCATTGTTTCTTTTTTTCCATCGTCCATAAGAAACTGCAAAATATGTTATAGTTGTTGTAACTAAAACAATTGAACAATTTTATTTCTGGAGATTCTCTTTAGGCAGTTTCAACATATGGAATTAGCAACGCCAAAAGCAGTCATTTATCAAATGTAGTTAGAGAACTCCTGCTTATCTAAAAGCTAAATCATTAGAAGCAAGCTACAGTTTGTGGCAGAGAAAAGTTTTTTTTTTTTTTAAATGAATATTATAACCTGCAAGATTTACTAACAGAAAATTTCTTTAAACCCAAATGCTTCTTTTTTTCTTACTTTGATATGATTAGCTTAAAACAGGTAAAGTTCATAAAGAAAAACTAAGCAATTATTTTGTACAATAAATAACCAAACTTAAATATGCTAAAATAATATCTAGCCTTTTGTAAAAATGCTTTTGTCTTATTGAAATCTTCCTAAAATCACATTAGGGTAAGCATGAGAAGAGCTTCTTAAAGAAAGCTACTGGTAATAATAAGAATGGTAACAGAATGGAGGTAAAAAGGATCACAGATATTTCTTCATTTCAAATTTCAAAAAATATATTCCAACAATAAATGAAAAATTATTTACCTGTCTACCATTATTCCAGCTCGTATTACATTGGCAACACTTCGGAAACGGGGTTTTTCTTCACCTTTTCTTTTGATGTTGTTCATAGAACGTGTAAAAGTTAAAGCAAGCCAGTCGCGCACTTCAGTTGGAACTGCATCCGGCTCCACTTCGCTTAACTCATCATCTTCATCACAAAGTCTTCTGAAATAAAAATTGATAACAAAACCATTTTTAAATACTATATCTTCAAAAGTGAACAAAAGATATAACTTTCTGCAGAAAACAGAATACAATTCTGCTTATATGACATGTGATATAAGCAAATATTCTTTCCAGTACATTAGGAACATGTTATTTGTGAAAAAATAATACATCTTTGTTAATTTTGTTGATTAGATTCAGATATTAGATGATTTCATTATTTTAATTTAGAAAGCAAAAAGAAAAAAATCATAAGCACTTACACACAAAAGAAATCTAACTTTAATCTTCTGCAACTAATATAAAAACAACACATATTTGTGCGATGAATTTTCAAATTGAAACACAACTAATTACTTTCAATTTCTACATCCCACTCTTTCTTTCTACATCATTTAATTTAATTTTTAAAAAATGATATTTATGGAATTTCATATTTCCCAGGAGTTTGTACTTAAACATACTCCATCCTTAATTTAAAAATTTATTGTCATATCAAAAATATTTACTGTTCAACATTTAACTCTATCATTTTTTTTACCGCAAGCAGTAAAGATAGATTCAGTGTATACCTGTAAGAATCACCCAATATATCTAACCATTTCTTTCTCCTTCTCTTTACACACACACACACACATATATATATATATGATAAACCGGAACACACAAATACATGAATGATGACGTGTACACAGGCATACATGTACATATCTCTTACAAATTTTGTTCAGATTCCTTTCAAAATATGAAGGAAAGTATTTCATTTGTGCAAATATCATTAGAAATGATCGTTCTTCAAGATGTTTTATTTTTACTTTTGTTGTTCCAACTTCCTTTTTTCAATTGGATGATATCTTTGGGCATTATAATGTCTCCATGCTTCACCATCACACATCTCCAGGTCCCACTACCACAGTATACAAATTCAACCACTAAATTATTTTACTGTATAAGAGTTATTCATCTCTTCAACAATATGATTTTTATTCTTTTTACTTTTATCCAGTGTTTGATGCAATTTAATTTTCCTTGGATACAACCATCCTCTGATCATAAACATGTCAAATATCATTAAATATCATAAAAATGAGATCAAGAGCACTGTCACACAGCATTTAGATAACAGTAGAGTATGCAGAATGATAGAAATACCTTAGGGTGGTACCAAGAATAATGAGAATTCCTCCCATGTTTAAATGAAATCAATACAAAATTTCAAGAAAATAAATGATTTGTTAGGCATATGATAAGTATATTCAGTGAAGAGCAAAAAGTGAGGTAAATTGTTGTTGCTGTTGTGCATAATAGTTGAAAAAGAGCTTTGTATTAAAGAAGGAAGGAAAGATAGTATAGCTTAAAATAGGAAAAATAAATCTTGCTGGCTGAGTTATAGATACATAGATCAACTTAAATCAATTTCCAATACAGAGTGAATGTTTACTGGTGAACATCACATAGATGCAATAAAGTGAAATGTGATCAAAAATCAACAACTGCAGACCATTAGTGGTATACTAGTTGTAAATGTGGTTTCATAAGTCAATATTTGTGAGAAATAGAAAATCTATGAATAACAAGAGATTTTCCAAATACTTTAAACACGACTAACATTAATGGCATTTTATGATTAAAAGAATAACCAAAAATGTTTCATTGGATGCAATATGCCATGTGGGTTTGGTTAGGCTTTCATTTGCTGAGAATATAAGCCAAAGGGTTTGACTTCCTTTGATCAAGCTAGAAATGTATCTGAGTTGGGTAGATAATTGAAATGAATGATTTAATGCTTAAAATCAAATGCAAGTAGATTTGACCTCACATGTAGAAAGAGATATTTATTAAAGAGGAAAATAAACAGAGACCCAATTGGAGCTGACTCCATGGAGATTTGAATTCAGAATGTAATAAGACGAAGCTAAATACAACAAATCATTTAGTATAAATATCTAATTCACTGTTCAACTGATCCTGTCTTCTATGTATGCTAACAATATCAACTGTTGATATTTTTAGTTGTACAATAGAAGCAGGAAAATTACTCAAGTAGAAGAGTCTGCTATATTGTGCAGGTCAATTGCCTTTGTAAACTCTCTCTCTCACTGTCTCGTCTAAAAATACTGATAGCAGTGACATCATCATTTATGATGATGATGATAACAAATGTAGTCATGATGATGTTCAGAGACTGGTCTTTTAAGTTCAAGAGCATAAGTACTAAAGGAACAATGACAAACACGATTCCCTAAAAGCAAAGTGAGAAACAGGGATTTCAGCAGTTACAACAGTCTAGTGTCTGAGGAGATAAAGAGATGCCCAGAAATTTAAGAAATGGCTTTGGGAACTTCTGACAAGGTGGAGAGGAAGAGGCCCTCCTCATCAGTCCTTCAGGGACCCCAAGGTTTCTCTCAGAGGCCATGATTAGAAATAGATAGATGACATAATGTAAATAAATATATACAAAATTAAAATTCTACCTTATAAATATCTTAAGATTATCTGAAAGTATAGATTATCTTCATGTTGTTTTGGGTGAAATTCATTAACACAATTATAACAAGTCAAGTAAAATAATGATATTTTCAGAATTTTGAGATTTTTAATTAACCTTAAGCCTATCATGAAAAATCTAATGTATATTAATGTCCTATATATATATGTATAATCAATAATGAAAGGAACCCAACCTACTTCCTATAACATTGAAGATTTTATCCTCTACATTTATTATTCACTGCAGAAAATAATTTTATGCTTGTTACCCACAACTTATTTTCAAAATGCTAATTATTCTCCATGAATGATTGTTAAATATTAAAGCAAACGAGGCTTCTTAGGTTTTTGCTTCATATCTAATGATAAAAGGTGCTTAATTATTTTGCTTGTGAAACCTTGATATAATCATTACCTGTAAATTTGATATTTTGTATACATATCAAAGCAGAATCAGCTTCGAATTAGTATCAAATGACTGGAAATTATTGCAAATAGAATTTGAATTAAAAATATCTGGATTATATTTCATATACAAGATCTCCCTCTCATTTCATATTTATTGTTTAGTTTATTGTTTCCACTACAATAATTAATATTAATCATTGCTCCACAGAGAATAGTAGATCTCTAATTGTATTTTTTATTTGAGTTTGCCCATTCATTTCTAACTTAAATAGGATCAATGAAGTAAACTGACCTATATATAATTAGTTTGTGATGGTGAAGTGCATATTCTGGTTGCTATAAAACTTTCATTAAATATTCCGCTGTAAACAAATTTAAGCCATTTAACAAATTGCAAAAAGCTGTTAATTATCATCACCCACTTTTACCACCACCACCCCCATCATCACCACCACCATCATCATCATCATACATTTGGCGCCCATGTTGGCATAGGTTGGATGAGATGTCATTGGTCTAAGTCAGTTCTTATTTGGAGTTATCATCCCTTCTTGAGGGGCCAGAGGATGGCACATAGCTCATACATTCCATTTTATTCGATGCCCTTCTTAATACCAGCCATTTACAGAGAGCATTGGATGCATTTTACTGTGACATTTGTGCTGGAGTGTTTGTTTAGTTCCCTCTGCTCTCTACTTGTTTGAGGTGAGTGTGACCATGGGTATGAATAGAAGAGCAAAGTGAAGACGAAGTGGATGACAGAAGTGTAGGGTATGATTGGGATGGAAGCAAGATGTTGATAAGCAGCCTCAGAAAGGAGATTAAATCGAAAAACAGCATGATAGAGGACCAGAGAGTGATACAAAGATGGCAGTGATGATAGAGGGGAGTTACATAAGGGTGAGTGAGTGAATGATGGCTTGCAGTAAAGAATAATGTTAGTAGAAAATATTTTGTGGATGAATAATGTATTTAAAAAAATCTTCTGAAAACAGTGAATTATTTAGATACAGAAATGAGAAACTTTTTTTTATATCATTTACATATGTTTCTTCAAGTAACCCTGCTCTAAGATATATTTCGTACTTCTATGTACTTTTTACAAGATATCTTGGTATCAGGACTTTCAAGATGAAAAATTCTAATGATTTAAGATTTTAAAGAAATTTAAATGTTTTAGCCATGAAAAATCAATCACTTAGTAACAGTTTCAATAATATTTTTGTATCAATTCTTTGTTATTGATAGAATCATTATTGAAATATATACAAACTTTGTATAGAAAATCAATAGTTTTGAGATATTTAATTATTAAAAGAAAACATTGTACATGTACACTTGGAGTTAATAACATTGAACAAATAAAATGAATTTCATTCCTACTTGATTCTGCTAAAAATTTCTATTTCTTTAATTCATTAATTTTAGCCTCACACACACATGCACGCGTGTGCACACATTCTTTCACAACAACTAGATGAAAGATCTAATGTAGGATTCTGCGAATGATTATATACACAGAAAATATCTCCAAACATCAAGTCAACAAAATTTATTATGTTTACATCTAAAGAACAGAAAACTAGTTATCACTTTAATTTTCAATTTTATACTCAAAACACATCCTTATTTACAACAGAATATCAAAGTGAGAATAACTGGGTTGATATTCACACATAATTCCAAATAAAAACTCTGACTGATGGGAATTTAGGATTTATAATTCTGAAAAATACAATAGAATTAGGTGATGACAATGTATGTGTCTTGTTAAAGTGGTAGAATTGGTATTTTTAGACAATTAGGCGTATTAGCCCTTTCATTACCAAGCTGGCTGAAACCGGTTCTGGCTCTGTAGTACAAATGTCTTGTTTCCATAAGTTTTGAATTAAAATCTTCCATCAAACCTTAGTCACAATTTATGTTCCTAGCACTAGCTTAATGATAACTAAGTTATTTTACTAAATTCTTTGTTATATTTAGAATAATTGAGAGAAACAGAGCATCTCAAAATAAATACCGTAATGAAAGGGTTAAAGACAGCTTAGTATTTTACTATTTTTTCAGGTATTTCACTAACACAGTTTTAGTTTTGGAAAGATGTAAAGTTAAGCTAACAATGGCAAAATTAAAACTCGGCTTTGTTGCTTCCTAACTAATTAAATCTAATGCGATCTAAATCCCATCCATCAGGTTGAGTTTAATGTTTAATGTTCAGTAAACCTTTTACCTTTGCCCTCTTTGTTGTCATAGAGATTAACCCTTTTGTGACCATACTTATATTGAAGTTAACTATGAAGTATTTAGCAAAATAATTAATCTCATCAATTTATAAAATTAAGAGAGAAGACTTAAACAGAAACACTTCAAAATGGCCAATTTTTTATCACTCAACCAAAGCAGTTTCAGGCAAGCTGGAATTAAAAAGGTTAAAGGCTTAGAGCATGCTGTTCCAATATTTTATTTTCTGTGGCTTCATCGAGAATTTAAATGAAATATTTATTATAATTGCTATTGGAGTTCACACTGCCCATGTGCTTGTGGTAATTTCATTGTAGATTACATTTTAATTATAGGAAATATTAATTTTGGAAGTTGCCAGATGCACAAATCAGAAACAACATGACATGTTACTATAAATATCACTTTTTCTTTTCTTGTTTAGAATTGCTAATATTCTTTGCCTATCAAATGCATGTTTCATGAGACATTTCCTATTTTAGAGTGACCCAAGAAGGAAGATTCAGTTCATAAGTTTGAATATTACCAAATTTACTCTGAGTTCCTAAAAGTATTATATATGATTTTCGAGATTTTCGAGTGAGATCGTTGCCATTGCCCCTGGACTGGCTCTTGTGCGGGTGGCACATAAAAGACACCATTTCGAGCGTGGCCGTTGCCAGTACCGCCTGACTGGCCTTCGTGCAGGTGACACGTAAAAGCAACCAATACACTCTCTGAGTGGTTGGCGTTAGGAAGGGCATCCAGCTGTAGAAACTCTGCCAAATTAGATTGGAGCCTGGTGTTGCCATCTGGTTTCACCATTCCTCAGTCAAATCGTCCAACCCATGCTAGCATGGAAAGCGGACGTTAAACGATGATGATGATGATGATGTATATGTACACAAATGGGCATCTCACCCAATTTGTCTCTTTCAAGCCTTTCCTCACACCCTTATACCCCCTATCAATCATCCCTGCATCACTCTTACTGCATTATTCTGATGTTGTTATTAAACAAGACCAGAACTACATACTTCAGCTCTTTCTAAGCCACTGGTTATCTCTTTCTCTCTCCTAAATAACTTCTTGTTGACACCCATACATCATTCTTAGCCCTTTTTTCTACCATTGACCAGTTCCATCATTGTTTGCCATTCACTATATCTTCACTGACATAGTTCTGACCTCTTTCACCCTTATCATGATGTATCTCTTACTCTGTTCCCACACTCTTGTAGCATTTACTCCCCCCCCCCTCTCACCCCTCTCTCTCTCACCCCTCTCTCTCACCCCCCTCTCTCACCCCCCCTCTCTCTCTCTCACCCCCTCTCTCATCCTTTTCCTATTTACAGTTTATTGTTATTCTGCTGCTCTTCAACTTTCATTATTGTCAGTCATCATCTCTACTCCCTTGAGCCATTTCTGTGAACATATATTCCTAATGCTTATCACCTTCCCCCAACTTATATTTACCTTCTACCCTTGTTCATCATCACTACCTTCAACCCTACCTCCATCTCTAACTATCTCCCACTTTCCTCTCACACTATTGCAACTTTTACCTGTCCACTCTTCCTGATTGTCTGCCTCCTCACTATTTTCTGTTCACCTTTTTGTACCTTGAGTACTCACTCTGATACCTAGTCACCATGTTTATCTTCCTTTTCAGCTCTACCCCAATTACTCCCACCTATTAAACAAGTTAGCCATGCATCTTGTCTACAGTAACCAATCTCTTTCTGTCCTGTCTATCATATTCTAATTTCTTCCACACCTAGCATGAAGCTGTCTTCTACTCATTTATACTTCTACTCAGGTTTTTTCATGAGTTATATGGTAACCTCACTAGTGCTGGTGCTGTGAAAAATGTACCAGCACTAATGAGGTTACTATGTAATATGACTGACATTAGGAAGGGCATCCAGCCATAGAAACCCCACCAAAACAGACACTGGAGTATGATACAATCCACTGACTCATTGGGTCTTGTTAAACCAGCCAACCCATGCTAACCTGTTAAATGATGATGATAATCAATTAATGTGTTTATGAATATTTAATGCTAACGAAATAAATTTGTTTGTGTACTTGTTATCAGAAATAATTCTAACTACTTGACATTAAAATCAAATAATATACAAGACTTTTTTTCTAATATGACATTTACAAATACAATAAATTTTTATCATATTTATCTATCTATCTATCTATCTATCTATAACATCATATATACATACATTCATACACATGTATATACACATATCCTTTTCACAACTTCATGCAAAAAAGAAATAAAATAAAACTGAAATCAAGAATTTAGAAATATCTAATTAAAAATATTTATATTTGTAATTCTAATTATTTAAATAAATCTTATAATTATCATTAAGAAAAATTAAATAGAATTTCAATCATCCAAAAAATCTTAACTAATTTTTGCAAGGAGTGTGTTATTTTCTCTGCTTGTAAAAACGATTACTATCACAAGTAAAGCTAGCTTTCTAACTAAGATGCTATTTTTTTCATTTATTTATTATTACTTTAAACTATTCACTGAGCTGAATGGTTTATTCAGCTCTGTGTTCTTGCAAAGAACAGTATAGTTCTTTGTAACAATACTGACTACTAAAATGAATCATAAAAAGAATAGAGTAAATAATTTCAATTTTTATACTATTGGTAGATAAATACATTCAATCAAAAAAAATTAAAAAATCACAACCGCAATTAAATTTTCATTAATATTGAAAAAGTAAACTAACTATTAATATTAAAAATGTTTTTATGCAGAAAATATATTTTAAGATATTTATTAAAAGAACAAAATTCAAATAGACACATGTACACACTCACACTTTGTGGATATATTTGTTAATTTCGTAAAACAATGTTCAATGAATCACCAAAACCATTCTATGACATTTGTTGACATTCAAAACAATTATATACTAGATTTAGTTTAAACTTACAGTGAAATATATATATATATATATATATATATATATATATATACTGAAATATCAAAAGTGAGCAAATTATACCATCCATAAAATTCACAAATGATACAAATAATAACATGAAAAAGATTAAAAGCACAGTGCCAATTAGTTTTGTAATCAAATATGTGTTTACAAAAAATAATCTATAATGATTAGATTGCAAAAAAGAATATGGATAGGTGATATTATAATATTAGTACACAACACATTGTTTCTACACAGCATTCTAGCTAAAAGCCCCAAAAGCCTGGAAAACAAGTTTTAGACAATATAAAATAGAACTGAAAAACATAAATAATGATTAATGAGAAAAGACTTAACTAAACAGACTAGTAAACATAACTATTATTTCAACATTGAATTTAAAACATTCATTTTATTAAACAATATTACAATTTGCCACAATTTATATGAGGGAAATTTAAAATGGCAATTTTAATTAATTGGAATTTGTTCAGTAAATTTTATATCTGTTTTAAAATGGGTATATGCTCAGTTTCTGATGTGGTGAATGAAAATATTTTGAAGTTTTTTTTTTACTTCAAAGTGCAGGTGAAAAGCAGAAGTTAGCATGGGCATTAAAACAGCCAGAATTAATACTTAGAAGTAATAAATTAGAATATGAAGGTGCAGTTGTTCAAATCATGCCTAGGTCAAGTACATAAAGGTTCTAGATCTATACAAATAAAAAAAATAGCCTAAAACTGTGTGTTGGGTGTTAGATTTGTAAGGTGCTTGATAATGATGTTTCTGTGACTTGACTCCTATTTATAATTCTCAACTTGCCAAAATATATTTGGGAACCGTCAGTATTCTACTCCACAGAAATATATCTTCTACCACAATCATTGAAAATAATTAACAATCTAAAATATTATGCTTGCTCCATACATTTCTTATTTTCAGATGAATCTGGGTATCAAATAACATTTTAAATTCTTTTTTTGTGAATTATTACATTCTTATGTTACAATGTGTGAAAAATGAGGTAGTCAAGTAAAACTGTTTTAGTGAACAATTCAGCATTTCTGAATTCCATTGAAGCTGATTTTGCTGATGTTCTTAATGATATTTGAAATGGCATGATTATCACAAATATTATTTCTCCTTCTCAATAAAACTGAGATTTCACATATGAAATTAAATATAGAATGATATTATTCAAGATAAAGGAACGTTGTCACCACAAAAGAAGATTTGGGGTGGTGGGAACCTATCATCATTTTACTTAAGCAGTAATATTAAGTTCATTTAACATTAGCATTCAGTTTGAAATTCATCAAAGAAATATATTTGTTTTAAAACTTAGTTTCAAAGAATAATGTTTAATGACAAAAGTGCAGGCTAAAAGAATTGGTGTAAACATTTATGCTTGTTATTGGATTTGAATAACTGATGGAAAAGAGAATTTAATTCCAAAACAATAAACTCAAAATCTAAAGGAATACAAAGTTAAAACAAAAATATATTTAAGATGAAACTAGTTCAGTATATATTCAGATCAGAAAATTTATATTAAATTGTAATAATAATAATAATAATAATATATGAACAAAAATCAAAATGAAATAAATGTTTCTCCATAAAGTATAACAAAGTCTATCAAAGTATTTAGTAAGAAAAGACACTTCAAATTTTATCATTTAAGGAAGTCATTCAATAATATTATTAAAAGCCATCAGATCAAAGTGAATAAATTGAATTGTTAGAAAATCAGAAATATATTTCATATCAATAAAATAAGCCACAGTTTCGATGGTTTGAATTCACCTGCCTTAAGCTTGTTGACGTACCTGCCATACAAACAAAGCAGCAGAGTTTTTGATCAAACTAAAACAGACTGGATGGAAAATTAGACACAACATGCCCTGTTTGCTAGATTGTACCTTACATACCCAGCCACTCCAAAGTAGACTCTACAGCTTTGCCTCTCAGAACATATTGGAGTATTGCTTATCTGGAATGTAATCTGTGTAGTGAAACTCTTAACTATTTGATTGGTTACATGTTTGGTAAAGGTCTTCAGGCTGACCAAAACTATAAACAACAAACCAGCATCAAGAGAAGCAGCACTGATACAACTAATATCTGTTGGAAAAGCATGAATGAAAGCAAACTGTTGAATGTATATCCAGCATTAATAATGGTTAGTTATAATGAAACTAGCTGATAAACTAAAAGCTCAAAGCATTACAAACGTAAATTTTTTGGCAAAAGACTCATTACATAAGCTATGATTTGCTATTCTTTTACTGGCTTCACTCATTGAACCGTAGTCATACTGGGGCATTATCTTCAATGGCTTTTGTCACTAATATCAACAGCAGTACTTACATATATGAACCACACAAAAAAGAATCACATGATCAATCTAGATATAATGAGGGCACAAACAGAACATAATCAAATATCACAAGGTATTTTTGTTCATACTGATTCTGTCATCCTGCAGTGTTTTATATATATGTATATGTCATGGCAGATGCTAGTGTCACACAATTGGTACACATGCCAGTGGCACATAAAAGCACTCATTACACTTTCAGAGTGGTTGGTGTTAGGAAGGGCATCCGGCTATAAAAACCATACAAAATTAGACTGGAGTTTGGTGCAGCCCCTCAGCTTACCAGCTCTGGTCAAACCATTCAATCTATGCTAGCATGGACAATGGATGCTAAATGATGATGATGATGATGATGATATATGTTACTTGTTGAGTTTGGAGGAAGGGGTAGTGCCTGTGAGCTTTGCAGGCCCTCCAAACCTGGTGAGCTTGATGCTGTTAATGTTCTGTTTAAACTGCTGCAGCTCAACCAGATAAATACCTACAGGAAAGATATGTGCAAGGAGATTTCAGAGGGGCAGTATTCTGTGGAGAAAGGACTGGGCATAATAGTCTATGCAGGACTGAGGATGTTGGATCCACTAATACATATATGCAGTAGACTTCTACAGAGTTTCTGTCAATCAAATTTCACTTACAAGGTTTTGGTTGACATGAAATTACAGCAGAAGACACTACACTAATATGCTACAAGAAAGGATCAAGTCCAAAACCACATAGAAGCCCTAACTTCACATAACCATGCCTGCTTCTCCCATCTTTTCTAGTTTTCAAATTAATTACTGATACTTCGCTTAATTTTACTACAAGAATCATAATTAATTACAGGTAACATCTGATGTATTAAAAAAGTTTATCCCTTTAATTTATTATATTAATTATTATTTCTAACTATAACATATTTTTGGTTTTGAAACAAATGGATTAATAAACTTTGATAAATACGTTTTTTCTCTAATAAATATCAATTTATATTTTAATGTAATATATAATAGACTAATTACAGTTGTATGTGTAAAATGTTTCTAAATTAGCTAGTTTTAATTTTATATATATATAATATATATATATATATATATATATATATATATATATATATAATATATATATATATATGTGTGTTTTAGAAAAAAATATAAACTTAGCTATAAACATGCTGAGCAAATAAGAAAAACTTAAACCAATAATACATTGGTTAGATACAAAAAGAAAAATGAAACCAATATCAGTTAAATGAAAGAAATAGAAATAAAAGTCAAGTTTTGTTATTTAGTTAATAATTCCATCAAGTCCTCAAGAATTCTGTAAATTGGAAAACTATAATTTATTTGAAGAAAAAAAAAAAAAAGAAAAAGAAAGTAAAAATGTGTTACAAAATTGCTAAAAATCTTCTAACAGAAATGATACAACACAAAACTGAAATAGAAATAAGTGCAAATAAAGCTAAAAGATTTATGCAGAATTAGTGCAGTTAATATTAGAACCATGACATAGATTTAGAGTAGTTTTATGAGTTGAGAATAAGGTGAATATAACAATTGGTGTTTTTGATTAACATCTTTAGTAATAATTAGGGTGGTGTTAGTATAATTAATGACAGCAACAGCAGTAACTACGTACATAATCTACGTTATTTTTTAGAAGTTGTTATTATGAAAACATGCATCAGGCAAACCAGCATGCATGAAAAGATATGGCAAGACGTTTTTCATAAGTGGACAGAAAAAAAAAAAGATAAAGAAGTAACCTGTATGTCTGAGGGAAGAAAGGAAGTAAGGGTAAAAAAAAAAAAAAAATGAAATTACACTTATCCACCAGCCTTATCCATCTTTGTCTTAACTAATCTTCTCCAGCAACTTAGAAGACACCCATAATGATTTTATTAAAGTAATATCTTTACTTTCCTATCAGTCATGTGACACAAGGTTGATCCTTTTAAAAGATTTATTTCAATCAATGGAATGCTTTTAAATTTATTGAAATTTAATTTTCCTATATAATTTTGGGGGATGGCTATTTTAAATATAGCAATAATATCGATACAGAAGTCATATCCAATTTGGATTTAGTTTCTTCTTGCAAGTTCATAATCATTTCAGGAATTTGATACTGACAAAATCAAATTTTTCCATCTATGAAATTATTGATATAATAATTGCAAAATGAAGTCGATCCAAAGTGAAAGAAAATTTATTCACTTTTTGCCTTGTTATCAAGAAGCCAATTTTTCAGGTGTCGGTTCCAGTGACACCAGTATATGACTGCTATTTATTTTCCTGTCTTTAATTAAATGAAAAGTGAATATTTGGGGATTTTAACTTAGAGATGAAAGAGATAAAAATAGATGCTGTAATGCATTTAGTTTGCTGCTCTCTACTGTCTGACATTTTTATAAAAACAGCAGATGCTTTCTCTTTCACTGTCTTAAAGTGAAATTGTGTCGAGAACAAAATAGAAGTAGCCATACTTATAATAGATGTACAAAGCAGTACATAAGCTTTCTGTCTAATTTCTATCATGTTAGATCCCTTTTTAAAAGTTGTCTATTCATTACTGTATGGATTATTTCGATGAGGGTAATATGAAACAGCATATTTTAAAGTTGGGAATTATTCGGATGCTCAAACCAGTTAGTGCTAAGTGTAAAAATCATTTAACACCTGTTATTGACAGGCACAGGATGCTTCCATGAAGTCTTTTTTGTAGATAAGCCAGACTGGTGTGGAACAGAAGCTGACTGCAGCGACAGTAAAGCACTATCTTGAGAGGAACAGGTAGGATCCACATTTGCACAGCTTTCCGATGATCTAAGGCAATGAGAGGGACGAAAGAAAGAGAGAAAGTTTATTTACAAAGAAATAAGACACACATTACATATATGAAGAAGGCACATGACATAGTATAAAATAAATGTTCATCTATGTGCAATCAAACTATCATCTATGATAGTATCGTCTGTTGCAATCATAGGGTTTGTATGATTATTGAGACTGAAAAAGAAAACCTTCAACTAATTACAACACATTTGGCACAATTCAAATTCACATTTGAACATTTTAATCTAAAAGAAATAGTGTAATATTAGAATTTTCACCTTTATGTGTGTGGTAGAGAGAATTCTAAATACTTGAAGTAAAAATACTTAATCTAGAAAGTTTCATTTTTTACTTAATACTTTTGTGATTTTCCTCAAACAAATTTGAGAAATTCACTGATGTAAAAGAAAAAAAGCTTTTGATTCTTCCATTTTGTAATAAATGGTAAACATCACTGGGGAAAATCCTCAAAGGCACTTCTTAGTTTTGTACATATTCTATGAGCTGCATAAAGATGAATAACAATCAGTGTAGCTATAAAGGAGAGAATAAACAAAACAAATATCACAATGCATTTTTGTTCATACTGATTCTATCATCCCTCACCGAAATACACACACACACACACACACACACACACACAAATATGGTTTAGAATTCAGTCATGTCAACATTAGAGAACTGCTGCTCTTTCATGTACTTACTATTAGTACAAACTTGGCTAAAAAGAATAAAATTTTTTTTTTTTTCTCTCTCTGGATAAATGCAAAGAAGCAAGTTTTCAGAGAAGCTCGCAGCAGTTACCAAGCAGTGAAAATCAAATAAAACTTATCGTATGGCATACTACTAGAGACACAACAAGACGAGAAGCTTGGTGGGGAGAAGCCATTGCAGGTTATGGAACTATCAGGAGCAATTGCAATGGACTTTTGAATTGAACCAAGACCTGTATAATTCCTACAAACGAGGTAGAGAAGTTCCGTCCATTGATTACATGAAAAGAATGAACAACAACTGGGATTTAAAATACCCCACCTACCCAAGACCAGTGTATGGAAAACTGGCAGTCAATCATTCATTTTAATATCTGATATATATTTTATCCATCACAAACAGAAATGACTGCTCTTCTTCAGTGGTATTAAGTTATAGATTCAATGTCTTCCCAGAGATATCTTCCAGCAGTTTACTACATCTTTGAAAGCAACTGGTCTAATCGAAAGCATCAGAACCGAATTAAGATAGCGGTGACTCTGTGCATCATTTAGCCATGTTGGTACCAGCCTGCCTGAGTCCACCCGTGGTTCTATGATACAAACATCCTGTTTTAAAATGATCTAAATTAAAATTTTCCATCAAAATTTCAAGTTAATTTCTTCTAAACATTATCTTAACAATGACTGAATTATTTAGGGCAGCGAGCTAGTAGAAATGTTAGCACGGTGGACGAAATGCTTAGCAGTATTTTGTCTATCTTTACATTCTGAGTTGAAATTCCACCGAGGTCGACTTTGCCTTTCATCCTTTCGGGGTCAATAAATTAAGTACCAGTTGCATACTGGGGTCGATCTAATCAACTGGCCCTCTCTCCCAACAGTTTCAGGCCTTATGATTATATTAGAAAAGAATAACTGAGTTATTTTACTAAAGTCTTCATTATTCTAAAAAATACTAACTGAAACAAAAGTAGTGAATTTCAACAGAAATCTGGTAAAATAAGAGTTCAAGTACTCCTACAGCTGCCACTTTGTTTCTTTTCTCAACTGTATTTGAGAGCAGAGTAAAGGTTAGAAAGGAAGAGAAAAGCATTTTTCTATTTCACCTGAATTGACATAAATAATATCTATGAATGAAGTTTATGAATAAGTAGCCTGTAGGTGTTAAGTAACTAGATTAAGCAAGCTAAGTGTTTATAGGCTATCAGAAGTCAGTCATCAACAACCTAGCCCATGATAAATTTCAGAAATAAGTGACATATAATGTAAAACATTGGCAAAGATTGTGCCAAAGTTAAAATTTAGGTGTGATTTTCTCTAGAAAAAATGCTTGTACATAATTTAGTATTTTCATTTGATGTGAATGATTGCTTCCCAAAGATGTGGTTTGGGGTTCAGTCCCACTATATGGTACCTCGGGCAAGTGTCTTCTACTATCGCCCCCAGCTGACCAAAGCCTTGCTAGTGGAGTGGATATGGTTGACAGAAACTGAAAGAAACCAACATATATGTATGAGTGTGTGTGTGTGTGTGCTCTTGTCTTGACATCATGTGCTGGGTGTAAATAAACATCACCACCGTAAAAGTGATGTTTCTTTCTAGTCTTCCATGATAAAAATATCTACTTTGGTTAGATACAGTTGAGAGTTGGTGACAGGAAGAGTATCTGGCTGTAGAAAATCTACCTCAACAACTTTTGTCTGCCCTATGCAGAAAAATGGACATTAAAACAAAGATGATGAAACTAAATACATTATAGAAGTATCTGAGTTGTTTTGTTACTGAAATTATAATTTTTCCACACTATTAACCTCATCTGCTTGAATATCTATGTAGTCTTGGGCTGATTTGAACTCAATCTCAGACCATGTACATATCCAAGAATTAAATATCTGATGGCAATCAGAAGTCAGAAACAGTTTGGATATAAATACTGTAAATCTACATTGTCAAGGTGTAGTTAGTAATCCATAATATTATAATTTTAATAAAGGATGGGTGTAGATTATGAGGTGATTTTCTTGTGCTCTTGGAATCAATATGATAAATGTGTTTTGGAATAAACACTGGAAGAAAGCTTATGTGTAGTTGCTTGATGTGTTAAAACCAGCTGCAAAATCTGCAAATTTTATTTCCAACAATCTTAAATATTAGTGAATATTCTAAGTAATCTAAATCTGGGTATGATATACCAGAAAAGAAAGGTGGCTTATACCTGGAATACCAGCTGAATAATGAAAATTCAGAAAATAGAAATGGATGAAGCAACCCACACATCTACATGCTTGGAAGAAATGTGAAAGTAACAACTCTGCACAAATAGATGTGAAAATTTATTGATAACAGAAACACACTCCAGCAAAGTAGACAAACATAAAAGATGATTCATCAAAATTCCCGAGAGAACCTGTGATGGTTATAAATGAACATCACCACCATAAAAGTGATGTGTCATGGCTAAAACAACCTTGATCATAGATTTACTGGATCAGGGTTGACTTGGGAATTAGCAAAAAGTTCTCTTAAGCAATACAAAGCCCATAACAAATCAGGTTAATGAAAACAATGTGTTGCTGTTATTTCTTTTCTAAAAGCAAATACACAGAATATCAAAGCTGGTGTAAAGAGAAGTTTCAGCATTTCACACATACACAGATATACACACACTCTGTAAATACAAAAACAAACAATTTAAACATTCTGCTTCTGCAGTGCAGCATTAATGATGTAAAAGCACCTTTACAGAATTAAAACCATTTAATCACCAAACACGGCAAACCCATTGCAATAATACAAGAAACAATGGTAAAACTCACTACAAATTTCAAATTATATCCCATAAAAGTAAGAAAGGCTTAATTACAGTAAAACTATTTATCCAGAATGTAACTACAGTGATTAGGGCACAGTGATACACTAGAAACGTGAGGATTCAAAATAAAACCAGCAACATGAAATGGTTTAACTAGACATATGTGCAGGCATTACAAGTGCTGCTGAGTAGCTTGGCTTCCAAGCATGTTGTCTCAGATTCAGTCCCATTAGGTCACAACTTGGACTAGTGTTTTCTACTATTGTCCTGGTAAGGATTTTGTAGATGGAAACTGAAAGAAGCTTATTGTGTGTGTGTATCTATCTATCTATTTATATATATATATATATATATGGTGGCTCATAAAAAGCACCGTTCAAGAGTGGCTGATGCCAGTACCGTCTGACTGGCCCTCATGCCAGTGGCACATCAAAAGCACCCACTACACTCTTGGAGTGGTTGGCATTAGGAAGGGCATCTAGAGACACTGCCAGATCGAATTGGAGCCTGGTGCAGCCTTCTGGTTCGCCAGCCCTCAGTCAAACCGTCCAACCCATGCCAGCATGGAAAGCGGACATTAAACAATGATCTCCATTTTCTATTCATTTATATATATATATATATATATATATATATATTAAATATATACTTTTATAAAACAAATTTTACAAAATATATAGTATCTGTTAACAGTCTTAGCCAAAAAATCACAGTTGAGTTTTTGTATATATATATATGATGTGGTTTATTCTTCCGGGATACCCTATTGAAATGTGCATAGGTTTGGCTTATTGTGGTTGTTTCTGTTATTATAATTGTTGCTGCAATAAAGTATCTTCAATGCATTGATTTTGAGCTCTATCCTTTAAGAGACATGTATATATATATATATATATATATATATATATATATATATATATATATATATATATATATATATATAATTATGTGTATTTCTTCTATCTTAATGAATAAAAATTCTTCTGATAGAATAAATGGGTTAATAGAAACAAATGTAGCAAAGAACACAAAATAACTGTGGTTAGCTCCTGTTTTTAAGGCAGGAACTCCTTATATAAATGAATAGAAAATGGAGATATATACAATTGTCAATTCAAAAATTTGAATTTATTAACATAGTACTATATTATATTATAACCTTATAATAATATAACATAATATAATAGATAATAGATATTAAATACATACATACATACACACAGATATATATATATATATATATATATATATATATATATAGACACCCACATATATATGCATACACACACACACACATACACATATATCATCATCATCGTTTAATGTCCGCTTTCCATGCTAGCATGGGTTGGATGATTTGACTGAGGACTGGCGAACCAGACGGCTGCACCAGGCTCCAATCTGATCTGGCAGAGTTTCCACAACTGGATGCCCTTCCTAACGTCAACCACTCCGAATGTGTAGTGGGTGCTTTTACATGCCACCGGCACAGGAGTCAGTCCAGCAGCACTGGCAATGACCTCGCTCAGGTGTTTCGTTCACGTGCCAGTAAGGCAATGCTGGTAACGATCACACTCAAATGGTGCTTTTTACGTGCCACTGGCATGGAAGCGAGACTGCTGCTCTGGCAGTGATCCTGCTCGGATGGTGCTGTTAGTGCTTCACTGGCACTGGTGCCAGTCATCGAATTTGGTTCAATTTTGAATTCGATTTCGATTTCACTTGCCTCAACAAGTCTTCGCAAGCAGGGTTTTGTGTCCAAAGAAGGAAAGGTATATATATATATATATGCATACACACACAAGCACACACACACACAAGCACTATCAGCTGTGTCACCTAATTAAATATATCCTCAGTAAAATATCTTAACACACCCCCTAATACTTACACAGAGATTAACTGTGGTAGCAATCATCTTATTAGCCCCAAATGCTGTTCTGGGATGTAGAATGCTTTTGGTAAGGGCAGAGGAACAGCAACCGTCAGGGTTTGAGTTTAATTTACATGCATACAGAAATAGACCAGACACTGGAGGAAGTACATGTTTCTAAGAAATTTAAAATCTTTTTGGAATAGTGGATCTTGAAGGGCATAAAGCTATAAATGATAGCTTGTAAATATTAGATTGTGAAGCATTCCTCCCCCATTTTCACCCACACCCCCCATTTATATATCAGCACATATATCCCTTCCTCTCCCAAAAAGTACCCCCACCCAGAACTGCTTCCCTCATTCATCATCCTTGCCCTCACTATTTCAAATAATCACTTCTGTTCCATGTTATCAGCCACTGTTCTCCACCCCCCTGCTATATTCCATTCTTAACACATCACTTGTCTACTATCATTCTCAATACCTTTCCATCATGACCCACCTCTTTAGCCCCTTGTGCATCCCTATATGTCCCTCCACCACTTTACTCATCATTCTACTACTCTCTGTTCTATTCACCTTTCTGAGCAACTCCTATTTCTCCCACCTTACCCCCATAGAAAAGGGAAATTTCGACCTCTTATGGAGATAAAGGTATATTTTAAGGGCAATTAGTTGATTTTTACAGTAATAGTTTGTTATTGTTCCAGTAAGTACTAAGGCAATATAAAATCTAGCTTAGAATTCACTATGAACATAAAGTATAAAACATCCAACTAGATATAAACCACGGTAGATACTTATGAGTAGAATACAGCAAGTGTATTCTTTTCTACTCTAGGCACAAGGCCCAAAATTTGGTGGGAGGGGGCCAGTCGATTAGATCGACACCAGTACGCAGCTAGTACTTAATTTATCAACCCCAAAAGGATGAAAGGCAAAGTTGACCTCAGCGGAATTTGAACTCAGAACGTAAAGACAGACGAAATATTGCAAAGCATTTTGCCTGGCATACTAATGTTTCTGCTAGCTCACTGCCTTATACAATATTTTCTACTCTAGGCACAAGGCCCAAAATTTTTGGGGAGGGGGCCAGTCAATTAGATCGACCCCAGTACACAACTGGTACTTAATTTATCAACCCCAAAAGGATGAAAGGCAATATCAACAGTTAGGAGGCTGTAAAGTAATATAATGGTTATTCCTGTTTTTCTATAGCGTTAACATTCTTGTAGACCAGTGTTTCTCAACAACCATTCTTTGCCTATGGTCCCCTTTGATTCCTACTGTATATATATTGTAGAAGTATGTCCAGTTTATAGCACATAAATCTTAATAAAATCTTATATGGACCTCCAAGGGTCATCTGGACCCTAGTTGAGAACCACTGTGCTAGAATATGTCAAGTATTAACCAAAGTTAATTAACGTCCAGTACAGTAGAAAAAGTAGAACTTAGATAAAAATACAAGATGAAATGGGAAAAAAGAGGAAGAGGCCATTTCCCATGTGTGAATATTTACATGATATTTTCTAATTTTTTTAGTTACAGTAATGATTTTTAGTTCTGACACAAGGTCAGACATTTTAGGGGAGGTGAGTGGTAGCTATATCATTCCCAACTAATCTATTGGTACTTATTTTTTTAGTAGGTTCCCAGACATGAGGAAAGTAATGTCGATCGTGAAGGGATCCAAACACCAAATATATAAAAACAAAACTGGATGGTACAACAAAGTGTACCATTTCTGAGATTCCTTTGACCTCACATTTTCAACACTAGTAATATTTTACCAAAGTTATCATAATCTTGTTTATTTTGATGGAATGAAAAACAAAATCAAAAATAAATAGATAAGAATGAGGTGAATAAATGTTGAAGTATGGTGAGCTAATCTATGGAATAATGGGATTTTTGTGTTATTACATAATCAGCGCAAAAATGTGGTGTCCAAGATCCTTTACAGAGTTTCCAATATAGGTAAGAGAGAGAAGTGGGGTAAGATACTTTTAAATCTGAGATCTGGCCTGAATGTCTGCAATAAAGTGGATACAGCAGCTAAAGGCACCTAAGAACCCAGTATCAGTGTTAAACTATGTACCAGATTAAGTCTATCAGTCAAGTAGACCATGATGGGATTTGAACTCAGATGCCAAGAGTTGAAACAAATACTGCAATACTGATGGTATAACAATTTTGCCAAGCCATTGCTCTAGATTGGTACTTTCTTCATTGATTCTCTAAAGGGATAAAAGATAATGTTGGCCTTGGCCGGATTTGAACTCAGAACATAATAAGCTGAAATAAATATTCTTTTCTATTCTAGGCACAAGGCCTAAAATTTTGGGAGAGGGGGCTAGTTGATTAGATTGACTCCAGTATGCAACTGGTACTTAATTTATTGACCCCGAAAGGATGAAATTTAAACTCAGAACGTAAAGACATGAAATACCGCTAAGCATTTCGCTCGGTGTGCCAATGTTTCTTATTTCTTTACTGCCCACAAGGGGCTACACACAGAGGGGACAAACAAGGATAGACAAACTGCATAACTGGTACTTATTTAATTGATGCTGAAAGGATGAAATGCAAAGTTAACCTCGGCAGAATTTGAACTCAGAACATAGCGGCAGACGAAATACCGGTAAGCATTTCACCTGGCGTGCAAACGATTCTGCCAGCTCGCCACCTTATGCGGGAATAAATATTACAAAGCATTTCACCTGCTATTTTAATGACTCAACCAATTTGCCATTGAGGATCGTGGGATTACAAATGAAGTTGACATAAATGAGAATTGTCCAAGACTAAGACTATTTCACTTTATGCTAACAGAAAAATATCAAACTAGACCTTGGCCACTGTAGTAAAGTAATAGGTAAGCAATATCAAAGAAGAACTCTATTAGTAAATTGTACAGTTAAAAATATAAAGTTTCAATGATCTAAGAAAACTATTCAAAACTAGGTTATAGTTCTTTAGTTCTTTCGAGAATAACAAAATGATTTATATAAAAAAAAAGGCAAAATGTATGTATTTTCTTCCTTGATTACTTAAAAGCTAATTCTTTCAAATTTGTATTTCTCTAAATATATTTTTTATATATTAAAAGATTTTAAATAAAGTTTTCTTATTTTCAAAGGCAGCTAATTTTACAGCTAACACAAATTTGATTATTTCCACTCTTATTTCATTCTAAAATCATATTTTATATTTAGTATAATGAAATATGTTTACCATGCAGACTGTTCAGTATAAGACAACAGAGATATTAATATAAAATTCAATTGAAATGTTTGTCTTTTTTTTCCCCTTTTTTTAAATCTGATAAAATCCTGATAGACTTCTGAACAGTTTTAGAAAGATAACTGAAATTTCATTTTAGGTATTTCTATGAAAATTAATATTTTTCTCTTCATGGAAGATAACTTTAATAAAATTAATTAAGTAAAAAACAATAACCATTTATTATTTCAAGGAAAGTGGAGTAATGTTGTTAAATTTATGAATGGAATGAAGATAAATATAAGTCGTTTTCAAGCCTACATCAGGAACATAATGCAATTCAAATCCATGGAACAATTGTTGGAAAATATCAGAAATGTAGATCTAAAATGGTATTCAAATAATTCCTTGAGTCAAATTAATACAAAACAAAATAATTAAAAATAGATGGCAGAAATTTATATTCTCAATTGTTTCTGCTTTTAATGTCAATGTAATTATCTTCAGATTGTTCCTTTATGAAAGTTTCCTGAAATAATAATTGGCTCTCAGAACATTGATCCAGTTCTTTCATAAACGTGCCTTTGTTTCTAATAAAATGGATGTTCAATCAAGTCAGTTTTCATAAAGTTACTTATAAATTGGAAAAATTAATATTTTTTTAATGTTTAATTACTACATACAGTGCAAAGTAAAGGTTATAGATTTTCAAAATAGCAATGGTATAATTTGCAGATTGCTTGATACAGTTTGATGATTTTGTTTGCAGGTTTTAAAACTACTACTATAAAGTTAAGATGGCAAAATGAGAGAAACATTAAAAAGTTGTGGTGTTTATTCTGGCTTTCTGTATTCTGAATTAAAATCCTTTCAGAGTTAATAAATAAAGTACTTGTCCAATACTGGAGTTAACTTCTCTAACTCTCATTTACGGAAAACTGTCTTATTCTGAAAATAAGGTTGAACTCTTTACTCCATCTCACTACTGCTCTCATAATAGGCACAGCTAAGATGACCACACTGACCAAAAACAATCATATCTTATATAACCTAAAGCCTTCCTGTCCTCAGAACTCCTTTGTTTAGAGTCAGTAAACCAGTTCCTAATATGCACACCAATTGTCATTTGCTCTTTAAAAACAAACATTTTATGAAGATTTTAGTCATGAGAAGAGGCAGCACCCATAATCCTGATAGATTGGTCAGGGGGGAATTTTTCATGTTAAGTTTGAATATCTGTAAGCCTATGATTGCCAGAAGAGCAAAAGTAGGCAGGGAACTACAAAGAGTTGACATTCAGGGGGTATAGTGGGTTAAGAAAGTGGTTACTGGAGTTTGGGTGAGAATGAGATGAAAATGAATATGTTTGATGAATTTGGGTCAAGGTGATATACTATTGAGCTAATTCTGAGAAGTAGAGATCATTGTAGTAATGGTAGAAAACTCAGAATGACAGGAGAATGACAGGGCTAGAAGTTTGTTATTTATATGTTTTCCAAAGTTATATACAAAGTTCTAAAGAGTTTATTTGAAAAAATTTTATGCGTTAAGAGAGTCTAACTATTAAAACCAATATTTTATGTATTTAGAAGTTGTAGGGAATACACAATACACAAATTTAATTTAATGAGTATTTTGCTATTAATGATACAAAAGAAAATTTTGCAATTGAAACTAAATTTTAGAAAATGTTAACCAGTCAAATGTTAAATATTTACATCTGATGATAGGACTTAATTGCTATAAACGCACCTTTCTGAATATTCTTGAAATGTTTTAATCAAATTCAAATAGATAAAATGTTGATAATACAAATTGGATTAGAAATAACTCTTGTATTAGAAACAGATGAAAAATTCTTTTTTAGAACTTTGTTCTCATTTAAATATCCACTAATTTTATAGATTTATATAATTTTAACAAGAACATACACAGTTGAAACATTGCACAGAAACATACAAAATATAAAACTTTAATTAAATCAAGATTAAAACAGAATGAAATAAAAATATCCACTGAAACAGCAATTACTTAAACTAACATATGTGCACAAACAATGTGTTCATAGAGACATTTTAACTAATAAGTGTATCCACTTATATCACAGAAAACTTCATATCCTATAAAATTAAGTAAGGAATGAATGAATTATTTTTCTTCAAATAATTTAGCAAAAAATAATGAAAAGCAGTCAATGATGCATGTGTTTTAGAAATCTTCTCAGTTGATAAAATAAAAATTATACCAGCAAGCAGAATCTTAATTAGTTTACTCAACCTGTCCATTGCAGCATCTAAATTTCTTTAAAGAAAAATTCTCAACCATCTTTAAAATGAAAACTGCAGGCAGTAAATGTTTAGACAATTTTCCCAAAATAATTATGGCTTAATCATAGCGAGATCATTGATCAAATGCAAAAGTTTGACCTATTTTGATACACTGGACATCTTATTCCTGGATTTCTGGATCTGTCAGTTGTTCCTAATAATTTCATCAGTTATACCTATGGCAAAAGTCTACTCAAGTAGGGGATACTTGGCATCAGCAATAGGAGCAGCAAAAATAATTGTATGCATGTGTTTACATGTCATACGCACACACACGTACATACATACATACACACACACACACACAAGTATTTGTTTTAGAAGAAATTTAAAATTCATTTCAAGAAATGATATTTTTGCACTAAAATACATAAAACATAATATTGCAAAATAAAAGAAAAAAATCAAAATAAAACATTAGTTTAATTAGATGATATGAGAAAAGATGGCAGGCAATCATTCATTTTAATATCTAAATAGAATAATAAATTTTTAATATGAAATATTTTGGTGTAAAAGAATTACATAATGATAAATTGCTTTGAGCCCCTGAACATACATTACTGAAAATATTCATATAATTTAGGCCATTAAGATATAAAACCATACCAATATTTAGAAAACAAAATTCATCTTTAAAATGAATTTTAGAGTGTGAACAAAAAAGAGAATGAAAGAAAGACAGAAAAGAAAAGACAAAATTATAACTTTTAAAATGCCTGAAATCCTTTCAAATATTGCTGGGTAGAAGCGAGCATCCATAAAATTTGTATGCAAAAGTAGTAGTTAATATTTTATCAGCATCAAATACATATATATATATATGTATATATATACATATATGCGTGTGTGTATTTATATGTATATAAATATATATATAAATGTATATACATATATATATATATATACACACACACATATATATATATATATACATACATATGTATATATATATATATATATATATATATTATTATTATTTTCTATTTGCACATGCTAAGTAGTTAATTTTATTGAAATACTAGCACCAAGCTCATACTTTAGATATCATGCCCTATATAAAAACAGTTATGCTTGGAATCAACTAAAAAAGAAAGAAAACAGCAAGTTATTGTGAAAGAAAGAATGTCTTTCCACACTAAACTTACTGATAATATATATATGTGTATATATATATATATAAAGACAATTAAAACAAATCTACAGATTTATAAAAGTGAAATTTTGATAAGCTGCAGTAACTTCTCTGAGTGAATACATTGTATTCATTTATAGATATTGTTATTTGAATTAATTCACAAATAAGTCAAGCTATAATTCTTCAAAGTGTATATTTTTACATGTTAGATATAAGCTTGGAAATAAACAAGGTACAATAAAAAAGGAACTGGTGACTATCAAATGGTTTCCTTCTTTTTTTATGGTTTTTCTTCCTTTTCATGCTTTGTATCTGGGTCCATATTCAGATTCTATATATGTGTTTGTTTTTTTTAATAAATATTTAGCAGAAGCAACAGAGTAACTCTAGGGTTGAAATGTTTCATGCATTAGCACTTATCAAACTCTTGACCCTTGAGTCATGTTGCTGCTTCCGATGTGTGTGTGTGTGTGTGTATATATATATATATATATATATATATATATATATATATATATATACATATATATATATATACATACATACTTATGTGTTGAGTTCTACTTTTCTTGTTTGCCTCACCAATCCTGATTTAATATATACAAATATGTAGCTTGAAATGTTGCTCATTATAACTATCTCTCTAATCGTTTTCTCTCTCTAATGTGCTGTCAGAATCGTATGCACAGACTGGCATATTACCCTCATCTATTTGTTTTTCTATTAACACTAATGCCAATCAGGAATATTCTCTTATTTACAAGTGTCATACTTTACATAAAGTTTTTCCTGATATATACTTGGATTTAGAAATCATAGCAACAAACAAGACGATTTCAATGTTTTTATTCACAAATATGTAAATATTAATGCTATTAAAATTTCTTTCATTAAAAGCAGTCAAATTAAAGTTGATTCTCAATTAGGCCTACTAATTACATGTAGTATGCAGTTCTCTTAGATTTTGGTCTTTCTCTTATCCAGTTCTGACAACTAGTGAAGAACAAATCAATTATCTTTGACAGACTGAAAATGAATAAGAGTGTCTTCTTCGCAATTGAATTTTCTATCAGTAATTAGATACATAGCTCTGAGTTCAACATTATCACCCGTAATATTTAGTGAACACAACTCCTCAAGTTCAGATCTTGACTAAGATATGTCGACAACATCTTTTGAAGCAGAATACCAAACACTAATTGAACTATATCAAACACCACTTTGTATTGATGTAATTCACTGTATGGAAATGGCTGTCACAATGTCCCTTTATAGAAAACTGATGGCCACTTCAATTGTGAAATCCATCACACTATGCAGATGACAACTGAAATACCTGGAAGGGGATGAAACTGAATTTACAGAAAAAACATTTCGAGTTCAAATCCACTGGACTGAAGACAGATTTAGCTATGAGTAGATACCACACCATCTGATAAGGTTATTTGAAACAGACTGGTGTCTTATTGAGGAGACTTGTCTCGTCATACGGATATGAACTGTGGGCCTTAAAAGTCTTTCAGACATTTATATTTAACCACCTTGATGTTCAGATATTATACCAAAAACTGACAGCAGTATAAAAAAAATTCCCCAATAACACTAAAACTGCTAAGAAAAAGGAAAAAAAACTATATCACCTGAAGAGTGTATTTCTGAGAACCAAGTTTGTACCATATTACCCAAGAACTTACTGGCACTCAATCGATTATGATGATAAGGATTTCAATTAATTCAACCAACAGAACAAGCCTGATTGTTAAATTAATGTGCAAGTAGCTGAGTACTCCACAGATGTACATACCCTTAACATAGTTCTCAGAGAGATTCAGCATGACACTGAATGTGACAAGACTGGCCCTTTGAAATTCAGGTACTACTCACTTTTGCCAGCTGAGTGGAGTGGAGCAATGTGAAATAAAGTGTCTTGCTCAAGGACACAATGCACCACCGGGAACTGAACTCAGGACCTTATGATCATGAGCTGAATACACTAACCACTAAAACATATGCCTTCACTTAGTCCAATGAAAGTCATCTTAAATTACAGCAATATACAAAAGCTGGAATTCACTCTAACATTACCCCCACTGCTATGACTTTTCTGAGAAAATACAAAGAATCTATGGATTGTATAAACCTGGTAACAGTATTCACCAGCATCACTGAAGTTTAAACAAGTCTTAAACTTGGTGGAACCTTCTGAAGAAATGAAGAGACAATGAATAGCATCGTAGACATTTGTAGAAACATTTATTAAAGGAGAACTCTTTACTGTCAAAATTAACTATTCAATAAATCTGATTTGAAAATAAAATATGAAGACAAGAATAATGTGGATCTGAAAATTCCAAAACATTGCTGAAATACATTTGCATTATTAACAAAAGAAACTCGGAAACATTTTGAAATAAATGGTGTTTATAGAGAATCTGATTAACATACGTAGTGCATATCTCAGTCGAATAAGCTATGCTTTTATTGAGATAAGTTTAAATATTTTGAAATATTGATGCCATTCTGTTGGTTATCATTTAAAGTGCAGTTGATAAGGACACTGAAACTTCATGAGTTGCAGAATAAGTTTAATAATTTAAATCAGAAAATACTGGGAATTTTGGTGCCCATGACTGACAAATTTCATTTGCTACCATCTATACATGTGCTTTTATGCACCAAGCACCTATACGAGAGGATCTCTCTAGGCTAATAATGCAGTATTTGGTGTTTTAACAAGGAATCCATGTTAAGCTTGAATATAAAGAATACCTTGTGGTATTAATACTGCTTTCATCGTTAATGATTAATTTTTAATACGACTGATGAAAGTTTAAATTTCAATCAGTCTTTGCTTCTTTAATAATCACTTTTTTTTAATAAATATAATATAAAACACAATTAATTTGAGTAAAAATTTTAAACAATAGAAATAACTTAATATTAACCATAATAGACCAAAATGAGAATCTGCCTACTGCATGTTCAAACTACTTTTGGATGGATTTTCAAACTATTGATGGATATCAATAGTCAGAAATTTGCAATCATTGGATGAATATACTAATATATAGAAATCAATAAAAATGAACAAAAGTTATAAATCTTTTTAAGAAAATTTATAAAAAGAACTGAAAAGAATATTAAGAAAGTAACACTGGAAGAATATAGAAATTCAATCATTGATCAATATTTCTCAAATGTAAGGGTGAAAAATAGGGTCAATCACTGACTTTCTTGTGTTTGACGAGCTTATTGCAATCAACCACAGCAATGTTTATTAATCTCAGTAGTTTATCAACAAGTTACTTACTCAGTACTTCCACTGTTTATAACATTAAAAGTATGGTTCCAAAGTACTTGTGTACATTTAATGGACTGCACTACTGAGAATTATGCGTCTTGATCTTGGACATGACACACCAGAAGTTATGAGATTCAAAGAGTAAACACTTTACTTGACATTACTTTTAATTTTGATATTTTTATTTTGAAAATTGTAATTTATTGCACATTAAATGTGATATAAACATTTTAAGGTCAAAGAGATTTGAGAGATATCATATATTTCACATATCTTCATTAAGTAGTAATCAAGAAATTTGCCTTTAATATAATGTAATCTTGCTAGAAATTGTTAAAATGATTCTCTAATATAACTCCTCAAATTCTCTTTTAAGAATTTAATCTTATTAATAGCAGAATGTGTAGATCTAGAGTTTACTTTCTGAAAGAATACAATACAAATAATTGAAAATATATTTCTACTGAAACGAATGTATTTTACAATAATATACATATTTCTCAGAATGATAAGCTACATATTAAACAGAATGAAATCTGGATTATTCTCATAAAATATAACATACTGCTCTTACCTTTTTATTTTCAAATATAAGAAAGACACAAAATTAAACAGCTGATTTGCCTATTTTTATATTTTTGTATCCAGAGTCAAATAATACTGATACAAACTGTTTAAAAACATCGGGAAAAATTGTTAAATATAAAATTCACAATAACTTTTAACTTAAGTTTTATTTTCTTCCTAAATTCAGTTTTGTTTTAAATCTATATTTTAGCGTTTTCCTTGTAAATCAACACTATATCTTAAACATAATGTAAGAAATTAATTTCAAAAACAAAATATATCTTTTAAATTGTTTTTAATCAGTTATCATTAAAGCATTTAAATAAAGTGCATGAATATTAACTATATACTTACTTTGTTTCATCAATATGCACAGCCTCTAATACATCGGCTGCATAAGCGAGGTTTTTCAACAAATCTTCCTTGAGGATATCATCTTTAAAAACACGGTCATATATCTGCCGCATTCTGAAATAGTGGAATTTTCAAATAGAGGCAGGTGACATAGAGATTTATATTGGATAAGTAATATACATAGTACACACACATACAAAAAAAAAGAGAGCATTCATCATACTATTGCACAAACAATATATCAGATAGATGAAGAAATATTCAAGTTAAGGCTAGGTATCCAATCTCTGCACAAAAATTTGCAACAAACTACAAATAAAAATTTTAAAAAAAACAATGAATAATACATTTCAAGCCAGGCTGCACACAATTCTGGTTCACAGATAATCCATGGGGGCTTTTATGTGATAATTTGACCTGCTAAAACATAAACACATCATACTCTACTGTTAAGGGAATGGGAAGGTACATTGCACAACATAGATAGGATGATCAGAACTGATATGACTTTGATTATATATGCATTCTGTTAGTGCTGATCAAAGACAGATCAATAATAGCAGCAAGCTACACAGCCAAAACAGCATATTGTCAATGAAATAGACGAGGACATATTAAGAGCACAGTTTGTTGCACAAACATTAATCAAATGGAAGAGCAACTCCACAACACTGTCTTTACAACATTTCTACAACACACCAGAACACCTTTCTTACATTTCTACAATGATTCTACAAAACCATTCAGGCAATTTGTGATTTCCTGGCAAAATGTTGTGTAACTGTTCTGTCTGTGTTGTCAAAGATGTCTATGTGTGATGATGCAAGAGAAAATCTTAATCAAACTTCTACAACATCCAGTAACACATTTATAACAATCTACAACATAGCAACATTTGTACAACACTGTATTAACACCACTACTATGACACCAATCTAACAATATTTCAGAACACTGCTACATGAATATCCTATCAACATTTCTGCAACAATGTCTTATAAAAGCATCATGAAATACTTTTACAACCATTGAAAACACTACTAATATATAAATAATCCAATCAACATGTCTACGAAATCATTCTAATATCACTAATATGCACAGGTATAGCTATATGGTAAGAAGCTTGCTTCCCAACCACATAGTTCTGGGTTCAGTCCCACTACTATAACCTCAGGGGATCTAAGGGATCTTATAAACAGTTTCTTATAAAAAAGTTAATTTTTCCTATGTATGGAGACTTTTGAATGACCCTGTATATATATATATATATATATATATATATCATCATCATCATCATCATCATCATCGTTTAACGTCCGCTTTCCATGCTAGCATGGGTTGGACGATTTGACTGAGGACTGGTGAAACCGGATGGCAACACCAGGCTCCAATCTAATTTGGCAGAGTTTCTACAGCTGGATGCCCTTCCTAACGCCAACCACTCAGAGAGTGTAGTGGGTGCTTTTACGTGTCACCCGCACGAGAGTGTGTGTGTGTAAAAACAATAAACATGAAAATGAACTGGATGAAGTTTAATGAATATAGCATTAGGTTTCCATTAGAATGAAGAAAGTGCCTTAATGTTTCAGGCATTAGTCTTTCATCAGAAGGGGGAAAAAAAGACCAAAAGAAGCATAGGAATCGTGAGAAAGAGAAATAATAAGTGTATAAAAGGAGAAATCGAGGGAAGGGAGCAAGTGGTAGGTGTGTATACTTTTATACTGATGAGCAATTGACATATAAATGGTCAGAATGTTACTAGCGGTTTTATAGATTGTAAGCTTATGCAACTGGTCTGCTTAAGCAAGGATAATCTGCAACTAAATGACAATAACAAACACATCAATGATCCTGCAAGAACATACTAGACATAGGAGGGGATGCAACATTCACAGCCTGGGACATTGTACTTTATATGATAAACTCTTATAACTTGGAGTACATGACATAGTTCCCAAAATGGTAAATATCTGGAGCACTGGATCCATTGTCTGCACCTAGTAAATATATTGACTACCTATGTGGTACTGAATTGTTTCAACAGGACTGACTGGGGCTAACAACAAAGAATTACATCCCAAAATCTTTCATCTCTTTAAAAATATGATATGACCATCTTCCAAAACTCACTGTTCAATATCCTTTACATTCTTGACTTCTCAGGATTGCATCCTCAGAGAATGTCTCTCCTACCCGTATTTATTTTCCATATACTAACCTTTAACTTATCAAATTCGTTCTCAGCTTCATATAGAGTGTAACTAATCATATTTTTTTACTTATTCAATCTAAAGTAACTATCTTAATTTACTATTAATATTATTTTCCTATGGTCTACTTATGCAAGATTTTTAAAAAGTGTTAATTTAACTAAGGAATGATATTAAAGACATCGTTTATCAAACACACATTTATAGCATATTCAAGACTGTTAAACTATGGAATGAAATTGAAGCCATATGTTCACACCATTTATATAATATAAATGGTGTGAACATTTTTATGGTATATATTTATTATTCATAAGACAATTCATTTAGCAAATATATATTATGAATTGATGCATACACACATATACATATTTGTATGTACACACAAACACATGATTTGATAACAGTTTAACTCAGCTCCATGCAATTTAGTTTTGTAGACTCACAGAATGAACCTGTCTCATCAGGAATCTAGATGCCTGGCAACAAGAAGGGCATCTGGCTATAGAAAATCTGCCTCTATAAAGTCTGTCCAACCATGCCAGCATCGAAAAATGGATGTTAAAACAATGATGATGATATATTTTATTTTGGTCAAGTCAAGGGCTTCAGGCAAGTTACAGTTTCTAACAATGCAGTCCTTGGACACTTTAGATCCTGTTAACTCATTCGTGCCGGAATTTTTCTAGTGAATGAAATTGTCTGAAAATTCACAGATACTATTATTTTGACCTAAATAGCAACTGAAAAAAAAATTTCATTGAAATCCATTTGATACAGACTACATATGCATTAAGAACATGTTTCATTCTTTGATACAGATCATACACAAATCACAATTTGTATCAAGTATTTGTTTTATACCCTTATAAATCATCATTTTAAACAGATGATCAGCATGAATGGGTTTAATCTTTCAGCCCATGCCAGCATGGAACATGGAGGTGAAATGATGATATAGATGTGGCTGTGTGATTAAAAAGCATACTTTCTAAATTTACAATTTCAGGTTTAATCCCAATGTGTGGTATCTTAGGCAAACATCTTCTACTATACCTCTGACCTGAACAAAGTATTATGAGTGGATTTGCTTGATGGAAACTGAAAGAAGCTCATGTGTATGTGTGTATTTTTGTCTAACACTGCTCAATAGTTGAAAATAAGTAACATTCATTTTCATTCTTCTGTGAAAAACTTTTCAGGCCAAGGAGGAATACTTAGAAACAAGCAAGGGTTGGCACAAGAAGGGCATCTGGTCATTGAAAATCTACCCCAATAAATTCTGTCTGATCCATGCAAGCATGAAAAAGTGGGAATAAAAACAATGATGTTGAACAGTTATATCTTCTGTTCCATTCCAGAGTTAAGAATATATTTTCCGTAATTTTGTTTGCTGTTTGTTCCTTCTCGAACTATGTCTGGCTCATAGGGGCCGGTTTCCTGGTTTCATCGGCTCATAGGTTCCCTACATGGATGGGACACCGGTCCATCACAGGTGAGCTGTTAGATGCAGGAGGAAAGAGTGAAAGTTGTGGTGAAAGAGTGAGCAGAGGGTCGCCATTATCTTCTGCCAGAGCTATGTGGAGCTTAAGTGTTTTGCTCATAATCACACACATCACCTGGTCTGAGATTCGATCCCTCGACCGTGAGTCCACTGCTCTAACCACCAGACCATATGCCTCCACTAGGCCATGTGCCTTCAGTAATTTTGATCATAGTAGATTGCCTGTATCTCTTTCCACAGTGCATTCACTTCTTGATGTAAAGATAAAATGTGAGATTACAAGTCTCAAAGTAGCAGAGATAAGTAGTGTACAACTATGTGGTTTTCAAAATGTTCTTTCTTTAGATCGCATCATCTTGAGGAAAAACAAATGTTTTAGAAAAAAATACTTAGAATAATATTCATTTAGTTGTTTTTGTCATTTGACTGGGATCATGCTGGAGCACTGCCTTTAGTTGAACAAATCGACTTCAGGACTTACTCTTTGTTAGCCTAGTACTTATTCAATCAGTCTCTTTTGCCAAACCCCTAATTACGGGGACATAAAGACACCAACATCGATTGTCAAGTGATGGTGGGGGGTACAAGCATAGACACACACACACACACACACACACACACACACATATATATACAATATTTACATTTCACGGATATTTGTCCTCATCTTGTTTGTTGTTAACACAATGTTTTGGCTGATATACCCTCCAGCTTTCATCAGGTGTCTTGGGGAAATTTCAAACCTGGTTTCCCCAAGACACCCGATAAAGTCTGGAGGGCATATCAGCTGAAACGGTGTGTTAACAGCAAACAAGATAAGGACAAATATCCGTCAAATGTAAATAATGTACATATTTTCTCATCTCTTAAATATAGAACTGTAATATATATATATATATATATGTATATATATACATGTCGGGCTTCTTCCAGTTTCCATCTGCCAAATCCACTCACAAGGCTTTGGTCAGTCTGAGGCTATAGTAGAAGACACTTGCCCAAAGTGCCATGCAGTGGAACTGAACCTGGAACCATGTGGTTTAGAATCAAGTTTCTTACCACACAGCCATGCTGCGGCTATATATCATTTATATTTATTTCATGGTTCTGTATTAACTTCAAGAAAGTACAGGTACAGCTAGTAAAAACTAATTATACAACTAAATAGATTGAAATGGAACATAAAATTTAATGTTTTGCATACAAAAAAAAAAACATTATACACCATTTTATATACTGTTTCTTGTATATGGTTATTGTGTACTAGAAAATATAGCTGTCAAGGAGTGTATTTCATCATAGATTTTTACCTGGTTCTATTTACGAGTTTTTCATTGTAGTACAAAAAAAAAAAAGGAAGCAAATTATGCATTAAAAACATAAGGTTGTGAAAGACACCAATAATGAGCAACAAAATTGTTTGTAAAAAATCTAATGGTAGTATAAATTATGGTTCATAGAAATATAAGATAAAAATGTCACACACACAGGCATGTGTGCACACACATATACATGTAAATAAGGTAGTAGATATTACATTTTAAAATGTCACTAAGTACCTAAAGTATATTAGACTGTATCGAGGTCAATTCGGTAAGGTTACCACAATCTTCCTTAATAATTTAAAAGAAATGAAATAAAATTACTGTACAACTGAATTGTTTATTTTTGAAGTGGTGGTCATAAACTGGGGGCTGAAATTTAATCTACCAACCAAAATCTCAGAATAAAGATAACCTGAACAAATACCACAAGGCATCTTGTCTGACACTTTAGCAATTCTACCAAACTTGGAATGGCACTTTATCAATGCTGAAATAACCAAGTTGACCTCAGTAGAATTTGGATACAACAGTGAGTCAGAACAAGAATTAAACTTCAGGACACTTTCTACGTATCTGCCAATTGATAGCACACTGTGACATTCATTGCTAAATGCCGAGTACCTTCCATTATTTTTTCACAAACAAGCACACACACACACACACACACACACACACACACACACACACACACACACACACACACATACATGCATATATAAATATAACCATCAACTTGTATTATTCATTTTTTACACCTTGCATGAAAAAATTTTGCTCCATCTGCAATTGCATTGCTGGAAGTGGTCATGTGGTTAAAAAGTTTGCCTGAGAATCATACAGTTCTGGGTTCCCTCCAATGGCACAATTCCTTGGGCAAGTATCTTTTATTGTAGTCTTATGACTGTAATTGAATTGGCAAAAACTCTCTGTAAGCAATCCAAATGAACCATTCATGTTCTTGGGTGGTAGATCAATATTCTGCTCCATTTGACACCACCACATGCTAACCCTGGGTACTTTTAACATGGCCCTACCCTGTTGCAAGCATTTGGAACTGGTCTATAGTTTGTAAGAGTAATATATTACACCTCTCAAGGTAGGAGAGGTGGCAAGAATATCACAATGAATGTAGTTTTCAAAAGATGATCTTTCTTAAAATTACATCATCAATACCTTCAATGCTTTAGAAAAAAATGCAGTTTCAAAAACAAAAACATTTGTATTTCATGGTTTGCTTCTAACTTCTAACACTGTTACTGAGTTCAACTAACTGGAATTTCCACAGATACTGCTTGTAATAATTAATTATACAACCAGAGTGAAATAGCACACAAGGTTTAATGTTATTCATGCAAATTTATAACCAGTTTATGCAATATTTCTGGTATGTATTTATAATTAGTTAGTCTTAGAAGTTATAAGACAAGGTTATAGGTGCTTCTGCTACTTTTGGACAAAACCATAAAAATAAAAAAAAAAGAATCAAATCTGAAATAGAGGGATCTGCACTGGTAGATTGTCTGGTGTTTTTTTGCTTTGAAAACTAAAGAAATTTGTGAAAGAATAGATGTGGAATGTGTAGGTTGTTCTGCCTCAGGCATATAAATAATGAAAGCCTCTTGTTTAATTTTCATTTTTCTTCAGGATTAAAAGGAATTTGTGATAGAAAGAAAATTGAAAAATGGGAAAAGTTATTATCTTCAGATGTAGAATGTGATATGGAGGACATTACTAATGAAAGGGAAGAGGGATAAAAAGCTTGGTGGAATAATTTGTGATCTTTTGAAATTGGCTGAGTTTATTGGAGGAGATAAAAGGAGAATATCGGCAGCACATTCAGAGATGGAGTAGCGAGATTAAAAGCCATGAAAGCCTGTAATCAATTTCAGTTGAAGGAAATAGACCTGAACTTTAGCTGAGATATTCATCTCATACAACCGAATGTAATAATCAGTAATAAACAATACAGAGAAGAGAAGGAGTTCGAGCAATAAAACATAGTTTGACATTGACAACAAAAATGTTGCTTTCTGTAAGAAGTATATATAAAATGTGAGAAGCCACACGTCTGTGAGAGACATGCGAATTGGATATTGGAGATCTGCAGTGGCTGGAAAGAAATTAGTCATGTATGATTTGCTAGGTGTGTTCTGTTAGCATGAATGAAAGAGCACAAGTGAGCTAAAACAGCAAGTGGACTATAATAACAGCTGCCTGTTTGTGTAGGACGGTTGGTTGAACTAGTGGTGGACTTGATGCAAATGTACAGTGTTGATTTCATGATGAAGAGTAATTTACTGGTAACAGGAAGTTTAGTCTGACCACACCCCCTAGTGTATATTTGTGCCTATATGTATGCATGCATATATATATATATATATAAATATACATACATACATACATACATCTTTGTGTGAGACGTTTGACTGCATAAATGCCCGTCACACAGTAGAGATTTGCAACACAATAAAAGTTGCCCTGAAATGCTTAAAAGGTTATAGAAGAGTGATTTATAGAGACCCATTTTCCACAGATCTTTACATTCCTGTCAAAAGCATGTGCTTGTTTATTATATGTCTCTCTCAAGGCAGTATTTACGCTTGTACATGTTATACATGCAGGAGGAGAGAGTTGACAGAGCTTTGCAGAAGTTTCATTTCTTCTTCAACAAACACACTGTGTAGTACATAGACATTTTTTTGGTCGAAACACTTTCTTTCTCCTGCAAACATATCTTCACTTACACCCGAAATCCTAATATTAATTGCCATTTATAGTCTTAAGTATAAGACTAAACTGAGGATGGAGCTCATCATCATCATCATCATTGTTTAACGTTCGTCTTCCATACTGGCATGGGTTGACTGGTTTAACTGAAAACTGGGAAGCCAGGAGGCTGCGTCAGGCTCCAGTCTGATCTGGCAAGGTTCCTACAGCTGGATGCCCTTCCTAATGCCAATCACTCCGAGAGTGTAGTGGGTGCTTTTTACATGCCACCAGCATGGGAGCCAGTCAGGCAGCACTGGCATTGACCACATTTGTATGGTGCTTTTTACGTGCCACTGGCACAGGGAACCGATCAGGTGGCACTGGCATTGACCTCGTTTGGATGGTGCTTTGGAGCCAGTCAGGGGGCGGTGGGGAGACTGGCATCAATGACGTTCGGATGCACGGGGAGCCAGTCAGGCGGGACTGGCATCAGCCCATGCTTGAATGATGCTTATTACATTCCCCCAGCATGGGTCCCAATCAGGTGGCACTGGCACTGGCCACAATTACAATTTCCATTTTGATTTCGATATTGACACCAAATGTAGCACTGAATTTATTTGTTGATGCTAACTTTGCTAATGATACTTTCATGTGTAACTCTCATATATCTATCTATACATAGTTTCTTTAGTGACCAGTTAACTATAGAGCAAAACTCTTGTCAAGAACCTTTTACAGATTAGTAAACAGAAAATAAAGTGGTTTAGTCTTACTAGTAATCTGGTTCTTGTGGTTTCCCATCCAAACTGTCTGCATCCTGAACTGATAACCCTACCCTTCAACATTCAAATCAATAAAAATTATCTGCATTCTATAGAAAGTACCCTTTATTTGTCTTCATTCTTTTGCAACAGAAATTGACTTTTTTCTTCAAATGTATTCATATATTGTAGTTTTATGCCTTAAACTATAATATTTTAAATAACAGTGTTAAAATAATTTCTCCTTATTTACAAAGTCATTATTACTTTATTAATTAATGAAAACCTAGGATCCAAATGACTAATTCAGTTGAAAGATATAATTAACCAATTTGCAATAATATTTTCTCTTGATCAGAGTGTTTAAAATATTTTCTTATTACATATATTTAATTCAATAAGAGATATTTAATTATAAATTTTATAAAATTATCATGCACAACACACATGTAGGGTACAACATATTGTTTACACTGGTCAAATTTTCATTCAAAAATCATTCACTGACAAAGATGGATGCCTTGGAACATTTGCCAGCAATTATAAGTTTAATCATTCATTCATTATTATAATTATTATTGCCATTCTCTTGTCCCCACTATCTTAAATAATTTGATGTTTCCAACAAGGGCAATTTAATTTTATATAGGAACCATTTAATTATATTAATTTGTAAGCAACGCAGGCTACAGTCATTGCGATTCCCCATCCGTCCCACTCCTAGCAGCTTGAGAAAACTTACATTAACCTTAATTCCACCTTCATCATCATCATCATCATCGTTTAATGTTTGCCTTCCATGCTGGCATGGGTTGGACGATTTGACTGAGGACTAGCAAACCAGAAGGCTGCACCAGGCCCCAATCTGATCTGGCAGAGTTTCTACAACTAGATGCCCTTCCTAATGCCAACCACTCCGAATGTGTAGTGGATGCTTTTATGTGCCACCAGCACGAGGGCCAGTCAGCCGGTACTGGCAATGGCCATGCTCAAAATGATGTTTTTTATGTGCCACTTGCACAGGAGCCAGTCCAGCAGCACTGGCAATGACCTCGCTCAAATGTTTTTTCACGTGCCACCAGCACAAGTGCCAGTAAGGCGACGCTGGTAACGATCACTCTCAAATGGTGCTATTTACGTGCCACTGGCACAGAAGCCAGACAGCTGTTCTTTTAACCCAGTGGTTCTCAACCATTTTTTGTCTATGGACCCCTCTGATTCCTATTATACTCCACTGGACCTCCATAGCCATTCGATGTGTATAAACGACATCCAACTGTATTTTTGTAATTAAACATCATTAGGAATTGTATACAAAAATTAAAATATCTGTAGAAATATAAGCAATTTATTGCACATAAATTTAACAACAAAATCTTATTTGGGCCCCCAAGAGTCATACAGACCCTAGTTGAGGACCACTACTTTAACCTGTTCTGAACTGTGCTGCAAGGTTGATACATCATCATCATCATCATCATTTAACGTCCGTTTTCCATGCTGGCATGGGTTGGACGGTTCAACTGGGGTCTGGGAAGCCAGGAGGCTGCACAAGGCCCAAATCTGATCTGGCAGTGTTTCTACAGCTGGATGTAGCTTCTAACGCCAACCACTCTGAGAGTGTAGTAGGTGCTTTTTACGTGCCACTGGCACGGTCCAGTGGAGCTGGCATCGACCATGATTGGATGGTGTTTTTTACGTGCCACCAGCACAGAAGCCAGTCAAAAGGGCACTGGCATCAGCCACATTCAGATGGTGCTTTTTACGTGCTATCGGCGTGAAGGTCACAACTACAATTTCCATTTGATTTGATTTCGATATTGATGTTGATGTATTTGACTCAATAGGTCTCCTCAAGCACAGCATGTCCCCCTACGATCCAAGGAACGTTTGAGTGGACTGTTTATACGACATGGGTGCAGGTTATACAGTTGAAGACAATCTGTTCTGAGAATCAAATGCATCCAGTTCCTGGGGTGAGGTGGTTGGTCACAAGCCATAACATCCAGCCACAAAAACCAATTAACAACCACAACATGCACAAAGTATTTAGCCAGTTTTTACTTTGTTGTATGTGCCAAATGTTGAAAGACTGCAGTGGGTGGCATAGTGTAAAACGTGCCTGTGAGTGATGATTTATATAGTTTGTCTGAAAGGACATGGGATAACTTTTCTAGTGATGGTGGTCTGATAATATGCAGTCAATATACACTGTAAGATGGTCAGTGATAGAAAGAACTATGTGTGATGTGGATTCTGCTGTCTGCATCACATGTTAACTATCCAAGACAGTAACTTCAAACAAGGACCAATACAAAACAGAAGGGATTCTTTAGGTCTTCTCACTGAGTCGACTTCTCTAATGCCTGTGCCATGATAAAATGCACCATGTACACTCTGTAAAGTGGTTGGTGAAAAAGGGAGGAACATCTTGTCATATGAACTTTGCCAAAAAATAGAATACATAGGCAAAATGTGGACTCTGCTAGCTACATTATCAGCTATCTGACGTAGAGAGTCATAACTATGAATAAGGATTGTCACAAACTCTGATGACAAATCCATGTCAGCATGGATAACTGGATGTAAAAATGCTGATATTCATGCTGTGTAATATAATGTAAATTTTGTTTGAAAAAGATACTATGAGTAGATGAATATACAGATTATTTATGCATGTGGTATGTATGTATTTGTGTAAGTGTGTGTGATATTTTTTTTCTTTTACTCTAAGCACAAGGCCCGAAATTTTTGGGGAGGGGGCCAGTCGATTAGGTCAACCCCAGTACACAACTGGTACTTAATTTATCGACCCTGAAAGAATGAAAAGCAAAGTTGACCTCAGCAGAATTTGAACTCAGAACATAAAGACAGACGAAATACCTCTAAATATTTTGCCCGGCATGCTAACATTTCTGCCAGTTTGCCACCTTAAGTGTGTGTAATATTATTATTGAAAAGGGTAGGGAGTTGTCAGAACTAGTGGAGCAACAAATAAAATGTAATATTTGTAGCACTCTTTATACTGAAATTATTCAAATCCACCCAAGGTCAGTTTTGGTTTGCATTCCTCAATGTTAAATAAAATAAAGTATCTGTCAATTACTAAGTTATGTCCTGGGTTGATATAATCAGCAACTAATCGTCTCCTTCTAAAATTGCAGACTTTGTGCCTAAATTAGAAACAATTATTTGATAAGAGGTGGACTGAGGATTTGATGGGAATGCTGGGGCTGGAGGAATCGGTGGAATGGATGGCAAGGGTGAATGGAGTGAGGTGGTATGGGTGTGTATTGAGGAGGGAGGAAGAACATGTTCTGAGGTGGGTGATTGCATTTGAGATAAAGGGAGCACAAAAATGAGGTAGACCAAGGAAAAGGTGGAGGAGGAGAAATGGGAGGGTTGGTTTGGAAAAGGAGGACGCCCAAAACCGGGCGAGATGTTGTGAGGGTAGTTGCTATGGCACTGAGGTAGATCCGGCCACCCCCATTAACAGGGACAAAACCTGGATTCGAAACACTGGATGATGATGATATTGTCGCAAGCTGAAACTTCTTGAACCATTGCTCTGAGTTTCATATTTCTGAATGTATTTTCACGTGCCACCGGCACAAGTGCCAGTAAGGCAACGCTGGTAATGATCATGCTCAAATGGTGCTATTTACGTGCCACTGGCACTGAAATATATATACACACACACACATTTGCACGCCAAACATGATCTTATATAAGCTTTGTATGCAAATTCACACACATATATATATATATATATATATATATATATATATATATACCGGAGTAAGCACATGAAATGTGCAACAAGGTGGAAGAAAGAGTACTCAAATACCAGAGGTAGAGTAATATCCTTTATTTAAAAGCAGCAGAAAAATAACAAAAGACTGTTACTCTGAGTTTCACATTCCCGTTCATCGGACAGTTTTGTTTAACAAAATAAAGTGTATATATATATATCATCATCATCATCATCATCGTTTAACGTCCGCTTTCCATGCTAGCATGGGTTGGACGATTTGACTGAGGACTGGTGAAACCGGATGGCAACACCAGGCTCCAGTCTGATTTGGCAGAGTTTCTACAGCTGGATGCCCTTCCTAACGCCAACCACTCAGAGAGTGTAGTGGGTGCTTTTACGTGTCACCCGCACGAAAACGGCCACGCTCGAAATGGTGTCTTTTATGTGCCACCCGCACAAGCCAGTCCAGGGGCACTGGCAACGATCTCGCTCGAAAATCCTACGGGAGCCAGTCAGGCGGTACTGGCAACGGCCACGCTCAAAATGGTGCATCTCATGTGCCACCCGCACAAGAACCAGTCCAGGGGCACTGGCAACGATCTTACTTGGCTTGCCGGGTCTTATCACGCACAGCACATTTCCAAAGGTCTCGGTCAGTAGTCATCGCCTCGGTGAGGCCCAATGTACGAAGGTCTTGCCTCACCACCTCAGCCCAGGTCTTCCTGGGCCTACCTCTTCCACGGGTTCCCTCAACTGTTAGGGTGTGGCACTTTTTCACGCAGCTATCCTCACCCATTCTCACCACATGTTCATACCAGCGCAATCGTCTCTCTTGCACGCCACAACTGATGCTTCTAATGTTCAGCTTTTCTCTCAAGATACTTACACTCTGACAGGTATTCACATTGACATTACACATCCAACGGAGCATACTGGCTTCATTCCTTGCGAGCTTACGTATGTCCTCAGCAGTTACAGCCCATGTTTCACTGCCATGTAGCATGGCTGTTCGTACGCATGCGTCATACAGTCTGCCTTTTACTCTGAGTGAGAGTCCCTTTGTCGCCAGCAGGGGTAAGAGCTCTCTAAACTTTGCCCAGGCTATTCTTATTCTAGCAGCTACACTTTCAGCGCACCCACCCCCACTACTAACTTGGTCGCCCAGATAGCGGAAGCTATCGACTACCTCTAGTTTTTCACCCTGGAATGAGATAGAAGTTGTTTCCTGTTTGTTTACAGTCTTTATTGCACCTGAACATCTGCCACAGACAAAAACTAACTTGCTAGTTAACCTGCCTTTGATGTTGCTGCACCTCTTATGTGTCCATAGCTTGCACCGGGTACATCTTATAGAGTTACTACCTACTCCTTTTCTACATACTGAGCAGGGCCATCTACCTGAAGGGGTTTGTGTTTTATCTACCTTCCTACTTATTAGGATTTTGGTTTTAGCTAGGTTGACTCTAAGGCCCTTCAATTCTAGACCTTGCTTCCTCACCTGAAACTTCTCTAGTTCTGATAGTGACTCCGCAATTAGTTCTGATAGTGACTCAGCATAGAGGAGCTCCCAGGGGCAACCTGTCTTGAACTCCTCTGTGATTGCCTGGAGGACTATGATAAATAAGAGGGGGCTGAGGACGGAACCTTGGTGGACCCCTACTTCTACCCGGAATTCATTGCTGTACTCATTTCCAACCCTCACCTTACTGGCAGCATCTCTGTACATGGCTCGCACAGCTCTCATTAACCATTCTTCTATCCCAAGTTTCCTCATTGACCACCAGATAAGGGATCGGGGGACCCTGTCAAAGGCTTTCTCCATGTCAACGAAAGCCAGGTACAGAGGTTTATCCTTAGCTAGGTATTTCTCCTGCAACTGTCTCACTAGAAATAAGGCATCAGTAGTGCTTTTACCTGGCACGAACCCAAACTGCATCTCATCTAAATTGATTCGCTCCCTAATTAGTTGGGCTATGACCCTCTCTGTAACTTTCATAACCTGATCTAACAGCTTGATGCCTCTGTAATTATTTGTATCTAAAGCGTCACCTTTACCTTTGTAGCAGTTGACTATGATGCTGCTACACCAGTCATTGGGTATGACTCCTTCGTGTATCACCTGGTTCGTAATACGGGTGACTAGGCTATAGCCAACACTGCCAGATATTTTGAGCATCTCTGCAGTGATTCCTGATGGGCCGGGGGCTTTCCCGGTCTTCATACTCTTAATTGCTTTATCTACCCTGGTACTATCAACTCGGATAGCTGGTCCCTCTATTGGGTCGACATATGGCAGGCTCTCTTTCTCCCATTCATTCTCTTTATTAAGCAATCTATCGTAGTGGCATCTCCAGACCTCTTTCTTTGCATCCTCATTTAATGCAAGCGTACCATCATCCATGCGAACACATTTCTCTCCTACAACATCACTATTCTCTCTCCTACACTGTCTTGCAACACGATATATATATATATATGTGTGTGTGTGTGTGTGTGTGAGTTCAAATTCTGCCGAGGTTGACTTTGCTTTTAATCCTTTTGGGATCGATAAATTAAGTACTAGTTGACCACTGGGGTCAATCTAATCGACTGGCCCCACTCCCCAAAACTTTTGGGCCTTGTGCCTAGTGTAGAAAATCTCTATAAATATATATATATATATTTTTATATAAAAAAGATAAGACCATTATTTAGAATAACAATCATATCAAGTGGCCAGCATGGAGAAAACTGTATAGGTAATAATTATTATGGATATATAATAATATGAATATAATTAAAGGTACCGAAGGGGTACCACCATGCCAGAAATAGCAGTCAAAACTGACATTAGAACAACATCATGTATTTATATAGCACATGTGCTATATGAATAATGACGTGGTTCTAGAGTCAGTTTTGACTGCTATTTCTAGCATGATGGTGCCTCTTCAGCATCCTTAATTATATATATATATATATATATATATATATATATATATATCAAACATAAATTGAAAACAGAACACAAAGGATATCTCTGATATCTTTTGTGTTCTGTTTCCAGTTTATGTTTGATATATTCTCTCACCTCTGCCACTATCTGGCATATACAGGTGCTTACACTTATCAAATATTCACACTAAACTTACACTACCTACGTGATATACATATGTGTGTGTGTGTATGTGTATATATATATATATATATATATATATTATTATTATTTTAATTTACATGTTTAATATTTTCTTTATTTCATTTATTTAATTTTGGGGTCTGTAATTTTGGATAGACATCATCTTTACTCTAATCTATATGGTTAGATGTATGTGTGTATGAGAGAGAGAGAGAGAGAGAGAGAGAGAGAGAGAGAGAGAGAGAGAGAGAGAGAGAGAATGAATTGCTGGATTTCAATGTGGAGAAATACGTCTGCTGTGATGTTGGTAAGACTCTTGTTCTTACTGTCAAAAGAAGTAGAGGGACGGGAAAGCTTCTTAATAAAAGAGATTGCAAAAACAAGACGTATGAGTAGAATATCTATCTGCTGTACATGTAAATGAAAGCTTGGTCAGTATTTTGTATTATCAGCAGAGTTGAGAATACAATCAAGGTAAAAAAGACTGATCGTCCACAAGGGATTGCTGCTTAAAATGTTAAAGCTTTAGGCTACTTTGGTCTTATGATAATTACCTATCTAGTTAATCAGATTGTAGTTAAGCCAAAAGTCATCTCTGATAAAAAAAAATTTAAAAAAAAAAAAAAAACCTATGATCAAAAGGATTCCAGCCATGGCCATCCAATCTATTTATATGTTTAGTATTACATTGACCAAGATGTTTGCCATTTTTTAAGATGGCTTGGTTTGATTTGAAGGAGATTTGACTGTTGTTTTTTACAGAATAAGCCACCATCTAGAGGTACCCTCATTAGCTTAATCATCTATGCAAGGTGTTATTGACACAGCAGTAGCACCTTCAACTGTTACAAGGTCAAAGTGGGGGAGAACTAAAATGGCAGTTGCTGTGGCGAAAAGTTTGATGGACCAAAAGATACCATATATCTTATAAAACAATTACTTAAGAAATTTTTAGCAAAGGAAAGTGAAGTATTCTACTTTGCATTTCTCAATTAAGACAAGACATTCGGTGTAAACCAAGATACCAGTGATGTGTGGTAAGAAGTTTGCTTCCCAATCACATGGTTCCAGGTTCAATCCCACTGCATACCACCTTGGCCAAGTGGTTTCTACTATAACCTTGGGCCAACCAAAGACTTGTGAGTGGATTTGGTAAATGGAAACTGAAAGAAGCTCATTATATATATATATATATATATATATATATATATATATATATATATTTAATTAAATGTATTTATTCTATCCTAATAAATAATAATTCTGATAGAATAAATGGGTTAATAGAAACCAAGGTAGCAAAGATCACAAAATAACTGTGGTGTAATTCCTGTTGGTGAGGCAGAAACTCCTTGATATTTTGGGTATTTGAGTATATTTAAAAATTTAAGGAATAGAGAAAACGCATGTTATAACTGCATACTTTATTCCGACATATGTTTCGAAGAATTACAATTTATGCGATCCATAGGAATCGGCGATGTTAAAAATGTAAACTTCTCCTCAGGGAAATGCATGGGAATCATCTTAAATGTAAGACATTATGACCGAGTATGATAACTATAGTTGGATAATGTTATGACGTGATTCATTTGAAATTTGGCGTTATGTTTGTTATTTATGTTACGAAACCATTCAACTACCTGCAAAGAATTGGACCATAAACTAAGTTTTAATTTATTGACTAAGGTAGGTATGTATTTGTCAAGTATGTTTTTACTAAGAATACCAATATCAAATTTGGATGGACAAATTAGACGTAATTTAGGGCTATTCCAAAAGTTTATCTTATGGTCTTTTAAAACGAAATGGGGTTGTTTAGGGTTTAAAGGTTCAGTTCTCTTTTGCAAGTCATATTCCTCCATGATTTTTTTCGCTTCAAGGTTAGCATTCCTAAGTGTTGTTTTACTTGTGATTCGGTAGTTTTTTTCTATTTCTCTTTTTAGTAGATCATTTAGTAGATCATATTTCCTGTCTTGTCGGACTTGACTAGTATTCCGTCAATGCTATTTATTTCCTTCGTTAAATTGTTTAGGTATCTGAGGTGATTATTTCTTAATGGTGAACGTCAAATTTCAAATGAATCACGTCATAACATTATCCAACTATAGTTATCATACTCGGTCATAATGTCTTACGTTTAAGATGATTCCCATGCATTTCCCTGAGGAGAAGTTTACATTTTTAACATCGCCGATTCCTATGGATCGCATAAATTGTAATTCTTCGAAACATATGTCGGAATAAAGTATGCAGTTATAACATGCGTTTTCTCCATCCCTTAAATTTTTATATATATATATATATATATATATAAGTATGTATGTATATGTATATATATATATGTATGTATGTATATGTATATATATATATGTATGTATGTATATGTATATGTATATATATATATGTATGTATATGTATATATATATATGTATGTAGGTATATGTATATGTACATATATATAATATATATAGATAGATATGTATATATAGTGAGAATTTACCAAAAAACAAGACGAAGACGGGTGTATAAACAACAAACAAATGTATTAGTTTAACGCTCAAGAAGTAACAAAGTCAAATGTGTGATATGAAAGTAAGAATGTGTGCTAAACAAAAAGAGGCACCATATATTGATAGTAGTGGAATGTGGTAATTGCAGAGGAGGGCCATTGAAGCCAAGAGAAGAAGTGATAAGTTCTAATCTTGTGAAGATGAAGTATTACAATGAATTACTTGCACAGAACAAAGGTCTTTAACAACTGTTATAATGATGATAGAATACAAAGCCTACTCCCTTTGCAACGTAACTCTCTCCACCTCGCCTCTCTCTTAAATGTGTGTGCAGAGATGGATATATATACATATATATGTAGATGAAGGAGTGGCTGTGTGGTAAGTAGCTTGCTTACCAACCACATAGTTCTGGGTTCAGTCCCACTGCGTGGCACCTTGGGCAAGTGTCTTCTACTATAGCCTCGGGCCGACCAAAGCCTTGTGAGTGGATTTGGTAGACGGAAACTGAAAGGAGCCCGTCGTATATATATGTATATGTATATATATATATGTGTGTGTGTATTTGTGTTTGTCCCCCCAACATTGCTTGACAACTGATGCAGGTGTGTTTAGGTCACTGTAACTTAGCGGTTCGGCAAAAGAGACCGATAGAATAAGTACTAGGCTTATAAAGAATAAGTCCTGGGGTCGATTTGCTCGACTAAAGGCGGTGCTCCAGCATGGCCGCAGTCAAATGACTGAAACAAGTAAAAGAGTATATGTCTAAGCAAAAAATCTCCTTGGCTGTAGTTCCAGTTTGAGTAGGTAGCTTCACTACTCACATGCGGTTAAAGGTGTCATGAAATTTAGGTATAAAACGAGGACACATGACCATTCATCCCTTATCCTAAGATGTAATAAACCAGTGATTCTTCACAATTTGTTGCCTATAGAGCCTCTATGATTCCTAATCTACTCAGATGGACCCTCATAGCTATTCAATGATTTAAAACATCCTACTATATTTTTCATAGTTAATTATTATCAGGAATTATACAGAAAATTTTTTTTAATATTTTGTGTATTGTAGAAGTATAACCAATTTATTGCAGATAAAGTTTAGCAACAAAATCTAATACAGACCCCCAAGGGCCATACGGATCCTTGTTGAAAACCACTGATACAGACTGAATGATTTGAATCTTTTTCATTCTCTCATAGCTTAATGGTTCATAGTAAATGGAAATATACTCTCAATATTGGTGGAGGTAGAATGAGAAATCCCAATTAAAATTTAGGCTTTCAAACAATCAACAATCAACAATCAACAATCACAAAGAAGGGGCAAGTTTTATGCAAGTTTTTTTTATTTTATTTTTTTTATCATATGACTTAGTGAGAATGGAAGGGTACCACTCATGCATTTTGTGGAGCTGCTATGAATAGAGGTGTTGGAGTAGTCTGACCTGAAAGCTTGCAACAAAGTGGACTCTATCAAAGGTACCAGTCAGTCAGGTAATGGCATTAAATTAGGCAATGGATTAAGTCTACCACCCAAAATAGAGTTCTCTAATAATTTATGGGAAACAGCGAGTGAGGATGTGGAACCATTTGAACAAACTTTAATGAGCTGCTTTGAAATGTATGAAAATAATAAGATGACGAAAATAAATTATTAAGTTTTCCAAAAAGCACCAAATGAAAACATTGAAGTGTTTAAAATAAATGAGTATATAAATTGCAGGACCAAAGAATGTAGTCTGATCAACAAAGAACCAGTTAAATGACCAAAGTGTCTGTTAAATCCATAGTTTACCTTACCCAAAACAATTTACTATCATACAGCAGGATCATCCATATCTTGGGAAGGACAGCAAGTTATGAAGCATTATTGATAGACATTGACACAAATGCTTTTTCAATTCATCCAGCATTAAATTTCATGTAAAAATATTCAGGAAAATTACTGAAGATGTGTTGTTGAAAAAAATAGCTTACCGCATAGAGCAATAATGTGAAGCCTCAGGTGCATCCGCTGCAGGCATTTTTTCAAAACCTAATTCCCCGCTTGCATAGGAATCGCTATCTATACTCACTGTACTTGATGTACGACTGCTAGAGCTGACAAGCTTACGTGAATTGTTTTGGCGAAGAACTGTTAAAGATCCAGTACCTGAAAAATAGAATTGAGAAAATGTTCATTAGTACAAAGTTTGAGGTTAGCAAACAAATATTTTGAAATACTAAATACACCAATACTATCATTAATATTAAATACACCACACAGGTGTGGTGTGTGGTTAAGAAGCTTGCCTCCCATCATGTGGTTTCAGGTTCAGTTCCACTGCACAGAACCTATCTTTTAATATAACCCTAAGCTGACCAAAGCCATGTGAGTGATTTGGTCAAGAGAGACTGAAAGAAGCCCGTTATATATGTATATATATTTGAGTGTGTTGTGTTGTGTTGAAAGCATGTGATGGTTGCCTGTAAGTATTACTGTCAAACAAATGAATTTGTTCATTTCCTGTGTTTTGTGACAAATATGTCTGGCCAAGAGGAAATATTATCTTGCTTGGAAACAGGTGAGGGCTGGCAACAAGAAGAGCATCCAACTGTAGAAAACTGCTTCAGCAAATTCCAAGTATTGACAGATGGATGTTTAAAACGATGGTGATGATATATTACAGACAAAACAGAGAGAGTTTCTCTGTGATATCATTTGACACGATAAAAATAACACCAAAACTCTGTTTAGTGTTATTCTGTTATTGTAAAAAGAAAGGATACATTGGATAACACCAAAACTCTGTTTAGTGTTATTCTGTTATTGTAAAAAGAAAGGATACATTGGAAAATGCGGTCCAAAATATACTACCAATGAAAACAAAAATATCACTCATCATGAGAATACCTCCAATCCTAATGTCTGTCATCATGATTAGGGTTGACGTGGAGCTAAACCAGTGTATTACAGATGTTAATAGAATGAATAAGCTTAAAATTGAGTTCGTTTTTTTATAAAGCTCAGCACTTATGAGTCGTTTTCAGTATTTTTGGACTGGTGTAAGAAAATGGCCCTTTTGTTCATCCGTTAGTCATTTACTGTAGGCATCATCAACGTCCGTTTTCTATGCTGGCATGGGTTGGACAGTTCGACTGGGGTCTGGGAAACCAGGAGGCTGCACCAGGCCCCAATCTGATCTGGCAGTGTTTCTTCAGCTGGATGCCCTTCCTAACGCCAACCACTCTGAGAGTGTAGTGGATGCTTTTTACATACCACCAGCATGGAAGCCAGTCAAAGTGGAACTGGTATTGGCCACATTCAGATGGTGCTTTTTACGTGCTACCGTCACGGGGATCACAACTACAATTTCCATTTGATTTCATATTGCTGTTATAGTTATATATATATAAGCACTACATTTTAGCATTGCTATTATATTGCCTATGACTAGTTTAAGCATAATTATTTTGTCATGCATTCCACCTGACTGTCTCACTTTATCTACTCATTTCTCTCCAAACAATATTCCTACTCTACTAATACCAGTACTATTACCTACCCTCAGATAATGTGTAGTTGCGTTCCTTGTCTAGGAGGAGTCTGAATGAGGCTCACCACCATCTTATATCTTGTACACAACACACATCTACTTGCCTTTGTTCTAGCATCTCTACAATCTCTTCAACTCTACCTTTTATCACCCCAACAGTTATGGTGGTAAACTCAGAATTTTGCACATTGCAAAGAGGGAATAGTGTGGTATACTTGCAATAAAATAGCTAAATATTTGTTGAAGAAAATACAGTGCAGAAATGAAAGAATACATTTCAAAAGGAGCATTAAAAAGAAATCATTCACTGGAATGGTATTTGGAACTATTTAGTATATACATTGATAGCAAGTGTGGTTCTAAATTCAGTTTACACTTCTGTAAAGCACACAGGGAAAATTACAATATAATTAACTTTATTCTAAGAAAAACATTAAAAGTTCTTAAAACAAATATTAGTGAAGTAAGGTCAACATAATTTAAACATTGTGTTTATTGTACATAGATGATACAATTGAAAGAAATGAAGACATAATGTAACCCTTTTAAATAAATGGTTTCTACATTTTGCAACTGATAATGGAGTGTATCATTGTAATTAATGGTCAGGCATTAAAGCCTCTCACTCAGGTGGGTTTGGTACATAAATTAGAAATCAATATAACTAAGATGATTTTTAAAGAATACATTTGTATATATTAAATGTAAACATGTGCAGACAAATATAAAAATGAAGAGAAAGAAAATAGAGTGACTATTGTTGGGAAACCAAGCCCACAGTTTATGGTTAATGCTCTGATATATTATCTTTAAATCACTGGTTCTGAATGATTTTCCAGTTGAGATCATTATCTTTATTGTAGCATAATTTCCTTGCTCCAGATGGCTACAGTCTAATGAATCATCATCATCATCATCATCGTTTATCATCCACTTTCCATGCTGGCATGGGTTGGATGGTTTGACTGAGGGCTGGCAAGCCAGAAGGCTGCACCAGACTCCAATCCAATCTGGGAATGTTTCTACAGCTGGATGCCCTTCCTAATGCCAACCACTCCAAGAGTGTAGTGGGTGATTTTTACATGCCACCGGCACGAGGGCCAGTCAGACAGTACTGGCATTGGCCATGCTTAAATGGTGCTTTTTACATGCCACCGGCATGGAAGCCAGTTAGGCGGCACTGGCATCGACCACACTCGAATGGTGCTTTTTACATGCCACTGGCACAGTTGCTGTCATCAGCCGTGACAACGACTTCACTTGCCTCAACAGATCTTCACAAGCACAGTTTATTGCCCAATGATTAAGTAAAAGATAAAACACATAGGAACATACATATACATGAGGCTGTGTGGTAAGAAGTTTGCTTCCCAACCTCATGGTTCTGGGTTCAGTCCCACTGTGTGGCACCTTGGGCAAGTGTTTTCTGAAAGAAGCCTGTTGTGTGTGTGTGTGTCTTTGTGTCTGTGTTTGTCCCCCACCACCATTGACAGCTGGTGTTGGTGTGTTTATCTTCAGTAACTTAGTAGTTCAGCAAAAGGGACCAATAGAATAAGTACCAGGCTTAAAAGTTAAGTTCTGGGGTCAATTCATTCAACTAAAATCCTCCAAGATTGTGCCCCAGCATGGTCACAATCTGCTAACCAGAACAAGTAACAAAAGGCATACAAACACACACACACACACACACACATTATGTAAGTCTCGTATGTCAATGTCTTTTGTCTCATGTCCCTTTTGCCCATGCCTTTATTTCTCCTGCCTCTTAGGTCCATGCCTCGAATTGCATATCTTTCACTCACTTTCTCTTCTTCTCAATCACACTGCACTATGCTGTCAGTGCAACCAAGTATAGCAGTGGATCCCTAATATTCACCAATTATTGCTTCTAGAGTAACTATAAAACTACTATACTACATTCATCTGACCCTCTTACCAACATATATTTGTGCTGGTCAATGGTATACGACCCACCAACTTTCCATACGTCCTATCCTCACTCTTTTCACTCGATCTTTCTGAACATTAAATATGAGAAGCTACACTGGACCACTTATTCCAGTACAAAGTACTTTCACATTCACCTCCTGTACAGTTTGTCATCACCCTAGGTCCCACTGCCATCATACTCTCAGCTTTTTATCCTCTTGCATAGGCTGGAGACCTGTGATTGCTCTATGCTCTGAGTCTTCACCCTGTCATCTTGGTTACAATGCTTTGAATAAATGATTCTATCTGAGTATTCTTTTCTACTCTAGGCACAAGGCCTGAAATTTTGGGGGGAGGGGGGGGGGCAATCGATTAGATCGACCCCAGTACACAACTGGTATTTAATTTACTGACCTCAAAAGCATGAAAAGCAAAATCAACCTCAGTGGAATTTGAACACAGAATGTAAAAACAGACGAAATACCGCAAAGCATTTCGCCCAGATGCTAATGTCTCTGCCAGCTTGCTGTCTCTATCTCAGAATATTGAGAACCCATTTACCTGTCCCCTATTACTACACACCCCTCTAATAGTAACCATTCATGTTTCTCTCTTTCATGCTTCTATCACTCCTGCTTCTTATTTTGTAAAGAAGTTAGCAAGTGAGAAGAGGTGTGTGTTTGTGAAGTTCCTTTAGTTATGTCAAGGACATGACTACCTCTCTAATGGTGAGATAAAAAAAAATAACATCCAGTACACAATGTTAAATCTGAGATCAAAAGGGCCCTTTCATTTTATCATAGATGTGACAACCTCTTTAGTGTTGGTGGCTTGAAAGAAATATACCCAGTACAATTTGTGAGATATTTGGTGTTAGGAAGGGGATGTTGTCCTCTGATTTGTCTAGTAAACCAGTAATGACCTCTTAGCATGGAAAGTGATTAATGAAGATACACATTCACATATAGATATATATATATATATGTGAATAAATAATATATATAGATATATATATATGTGCATAAATACAGATATATATATGTGCATAAATAAACATAGAAGAATGGAGAATTATTCAAACATTTCAGATAGATGGGTAAATTACATAATTTTGCAGTGTAGTAATCATGCATAATAATCAATCCCACATTTATTCAAATGAGATACTACAGAGATTGAGAAATTTAACACCATCCTATCCTTATCAAAGCTGTACATTTACAAGAGTAGTGGCGACAGTGACTTTGAAGTTTTGGTTTGCTTGCCTTCCTCAGAATGTATAATAAATTTGTAGTCCACAGATTAATGTTAAATTGTTTTCATTATAACTCAGTATAAGGCAGTAAGCTGGTAGAATCATTAACTCACCAAACAAACTGCTTAGCAGCATTCTGTTCATCTTTATGTTTTAAGTTCAAATTCTGCTAAGGTCCACTTTAACTGTCATCATCCTTTCAGGGTTAATAACAAAAATAACAGTTGAACATTGGGATCAATGCCATTGACTGGCGCCCTCTCCCAAAAGATTTGGCTCTGCACCTATTGTAGAAAGGATTATCACTCAGAATAAAAACAAACACACACACACACACACATATATATATATATATGCTTATATACATAGGCATATATATATATATATATATATATATATATATAAAGTGTAGTATATTGCCACTTAAGTGTGGCTGACCCCTAGGGGTGGATGTTACTGTTGCTTTTAGCCCCAGGAGGACATCTCCTCCAGCTGGCTTATCGACACACGACTGTGTCCTGTTTGCCAAGGGAGTTATCCCTCTCACCATGACCAGCAGCACGAACGTTCGTGCTGCTGGTCGTGGTGAGAGGGATAACTCCCTTGGCAAACAGGACACAGTCGTGTGTCGATAAGCCAACTGGAGGAGATGTCCTCCTGGGGCTAAAAGCAACAGTAACATCCACCCCTAGGGGTCAGCCACACTTAAGTGGCAATATACTACACTTTATCGTGCAGTTACTGTTAATACTTCATTTAGAGAATTAACATTGCTTATATATATATATATATATATATATGCTTATATACATAGGCATATATATATATATGGGAGAATATACAAATAATAACAACAGACGAGGACAGGTGGTGTAAATAACAAAAGTATATATTAGTATGACGCTCGGGAATATATATATATATATATATATGTATGTATATGTGTATATATATATATATATATATATATGCTTATATACATAGGCATATATATATATATATATATATATATATATATATATGTATATATATATATATATGTATGTATATATATATATATGTATATATATATATATATATATATATGTGTATATGTAAGAAGATATTCTCAATTATATCAAAGAACTTTCCACCCACTCACAAATATAGCAGTATCTTTTCAAATAAAACTATTAGAATCTCATATTCAACCCTCCCTAATATGAAATGTATTATATCTAAACATAACAAAACCAAAATAAAAAAAGCTAGATTAAGAATGATTAATGATTATCAACATAACACCGATATTCCCAAAACCCCCACTGACAGTATAAGATGTGAGGTATCTTCGAACAACCCAAATAGAAGTAGCAGCTATAATTATAACAACAATGTAAACGTTAAACCTAACCACCCGAGTACTAACATAGATAATAATACTACAAACGGTTACCCCATGAATGTAGACATAAGACGACCTTACAAGTGTAAAATCGGGTGCAATTGTGTAACACCTACAACATGCCCGTTACGCGGAAACTGCTTAGCTAAAAACATAATATACTCCTGCGAAATTATCACAGAAACTAACACCCTCACATACCTGGGATGCTCTTCATCCTGGAAATCTAGGTTTTATAACCACGGATCGTCATTTAGACTCAGACATAAGGCTAACAACACCTCATTATCTCGCAGAATTTGGGAGCTTAAGGACGACAAGATTAATTTTAAACTTAGATGGTCTATTGTTGGATCGGCCCCCACATATAAAGATAATAGAACTGGTTGCCAGTTATGCTCCCTTGAACTTTTGAAAATTATTAAATTTCCTGATAAAAATAAACTAATTAATAAGAGGTCAGATTTCAAACCCTCCTGTATCCATAAATTGATGAAAACCTTTAGATATTATAACCCTTAAATCCTCCCTTTTAGTTATGTGCACTTCTACACCTCATATATATATATTTAACTATTCCTACCTTCCACAACCCAGACACCTAAATAACATAGCCCGTACTCCACCCCTAACCTTACTATATACATCAGTATTTTGGTTTACCCCCGAAGAACTAGGTTATGACCACTTAATTTAAACATATTTTTAATTTCTAGTTTACACATATTTTTAATTTTTAATTTACAAATATTTTCAATAAACCGGTTCCATAATCCCAAACCTATGGTTATAGTTCTAGCTTCAGTCACTGACTCGAAACCATCCAAGGACACTGCAATACGAAGTTATAACACGAAATAACACTGTGTGTATGTGTATGTATGTGGGTATATATATGTGTGTATACTATCTATACTACTTATAAGTTGTTTTTCACTTTTATTTTTACTTTTACTTCTTATTTTTATTTTTATTTTTAGTTTGATTTTTATTTTTATTTTTATTTTTATTTATATTTATTTTTATTTTTATTTTTATACTTTTTTATTTCTATTTTCAGGTTATTTTCATATATTTTTTTATATATATATTTTGTTTATATATACTTCACTTTATACTTTTACATTTATTTTATAACCTTTTGCTTCCGGTGTCGTTATGTTTTAATTTTAATTCTTTTATTGTTAATTTCTTTGTATTTCTTACGTAGTATGTTTTATGTTTTATCGGTTATATTTTGACCAATTTATCATTATCCTTTATATTTTTTTCATATTGTGGTTTTTAATTTTTTACATTTTATCTCTTATTTTTATTTTTATTTTTATTCTTATCAGTTTTAATATTCTTTAATATTTTTCAGTTCTTATTTTATTGTTTATTTCTTAGTCATTACATTATTAATTGTGGGTACTAATATTTCCTTTCACTAGTATACTATATTACTCTGTATTTTGAATTTTGCCTTTTAACGTCCAAACCGAACCGCCCCCCTTATAACGTATTTCGCTTTTCTTGTTGACATGTTTATTGATGAATTCTTTAAGGTCTTCTATGTTTAATTACCTGTTCCACTTCCTTCACCCTTCTTCATCTAGATAAGGATATGTAGATAGGTTAGTACACCTAAGTTGTAATTTGCTTAGGTTGACCACTGACCACTCACCACAAGAATATCATGTTTCATGTTTCTTGTTCCAAGTCTATTCTGGCATGACACTTCTTATTTACGACCCACCACTGAGATAGGCAGACACAGCTCATACATATCTATCCCTTACAACCTTTAAGATCTCTGTATCTATTCTATTTATCACTTTATCTTCTTCTACATTCAGATTGTTCCTCACCACCCTTCACCAACCCATCGAAATAGCTTAGATGTAGCTTACTTGACTCCCTTTATTTTTTATTTTTTTATTTTTTTATTATTTATTTTTTATATTTTATTTTTTATTTTATTTATTTTTTAATTTTTATTTTTTATTTTATTTTATTTTAAGTTTTATTTTTATTTTATTTTATTTTAAGTTTATTCTTACTTTTTTTACTTTTTTACATGAATATCTGTGTATGTCTTTTTATGGTATTGTATTGTTTGTAACCACCAACTTAACACTACACACTGAATCATCGAAAGGTATGGAAGGTTTTCGAAGGACCAGAGAGATTATGTCCGGGTGGAGAATCATAACAGATATAGTACTATACAAAATACCGAAAGGATCTTCACCTCTTACATCACACATTTCTTCTTACTTCAACGTCGAGATGGTATAATTTCCTGGGAGAGAGATAATTTTGCGGCTGAAGATAGCTTTACATTGTAGATTATACACATATTATTTATGTTATATTATAATATATTATATTATGTTATGTTATATTATATTATACACATGTAGAGCTTGAAACACGTGTACCGCGGAATCCTTTGTAGTTTTGTTGTTATTTTTTTCTTTTGGATTTACAATTTATTCCTTCACCACTAGCTGGAATACACAGGTGCTTACAATTGTCAAGTATTACCTCTAATTTTCAATTTACCTATATGTATATATATGTAGAAAAGGGAAAATATATATATATATATATATATATATATATATATATATATATATATATCAAGGCATTAACTAATAGATATAGAATCAAGTCCCACCTGACAATTGATAGTTTTTCTCTTTTCCTTTCTTTCTATTGTTTAGTCTTTCTTGCAAGTTCTTATTTAATATAGACAGATCTTAACATTGGCCAAATAGATGCAAATCACTGAGAAAGTCGTTGATCATGAATTTTAAACATCTGAAATTGCTGATATCTCTAAGGAAATTTACAGGAACCTAAACAGTGAAGAGCTCATTGTTGTACATTGATTGTATTTAAAATAAATATAAATTCATTATCATGAACAGAGTGAATGACGAGATCACAGAACACTGAAGAGACAAGTTCCACTAGGACAGACATGTTGCAAGGGTCACTGACAACAAGTGGGCCCATGCCATTGCTGAATGGTATCCAAGAAATTGAAGAAAGCCATGTGGAAGGCCTCCATGATGATGGGAAGACAATTTAGTCAGGGAATTTGGGTCAAGATGGAAAAGAAGGGCGAAATCAAGTGTATCGTGACGAGCAGTGTAAAACAGCATCTGATGATCTGGTCAATACTGTGATTCTGTGATGAATTCATTAAGCTGATGAAAAATCTGTTTCCTCTGATTGATGAACAGAACAGTGGATGTGTATTACAAATGTTTTAACCTTATAATGTTGTAGCACGTTTAATGTTATAAAGATGATATAACATTCATTGCAAACATTTACATTTTTCTGTTTCTACAGCCTGAATGCTATGTGTCTGTTTATAAATTTTTGATAGTTAAAACACATTTACATAACCAAATGATATGAAATTACCCTAACGAATCAAAACAATAATATGAAAACAAGTTGTTAAAGGATTTTTTGTGATTTGTTTTTTAAAACTTTAAACATTAATTTTAAATAAATCAACAAATCCAAATATGAGGTTAGAAAAAAAAATATTGGTAATGATATTTCTGGTACTGTAAATCGAAGTTACAGTCCACTTCTTTTTGAGTGGTTTCTTGTTTAAAAGAGTTTTATTTTAAATTTTAATAACGGGACAGAGAGAGAATGGATGGGATTCATTTTATTTGTGGCTATGAAAAGAGACCCAACTAACTAGTTTCTAGTTTTGTTAATCTCTCATTAAAGATCAATTTCTCATACTTGATCATGGGGAAAACAGTAACTTCTAATTATTTATAGTATCTTTTATCTTTTACTTGTTTCAGTCATTTGATAGTGGCCATGCTAGGGCACTACCTTCAATTCTTAGCCAATTCTAATACCAAGCTGAAAAATAAAGCATTGAATTTGTGTATAACTGGCTGAGTATTCCGCAAGCTGGTGAATCATTATGATGAAGTTTGACGAGGTTAGATCTTTTAAATAGATATACAATCTATCTGACAGGCTTCTACACAGTTTCCATATTCACAATTTCATACACAAGGTATGCATCAAACTGAAAGACATTTGTTCAAGATATCATGCAATGTATAGGATGACAATACAATGATATCATGATATCTATAGGATGACTATAGGATGATATCTATAGGATGACTATACAATATCATGCAATCTATAGGATGACTATACAATGGAAGATTTGCTTGCAGGAAAGGGTGGTATGTTGTATCCTTGAGCAAGATGCTTCATTTCATGTTTCATATTTGGACATATGAACACATATGTGAGCATGTGCACACATACAAGTACACTTTCTTTTATTTATTTCAGTCATTTGAGTGTGGCCATGCTGGAGTACTGTCATATTCATATTTTACATTGATCACCCTTCTGTGCAACAAATTATCACTCCTTGAAACCAGTACCTTCTGAATCCCCTATATCACCAAATGTCTCACTCCCCCCTCCACACTTTGGTAAACTACCCACCACCTTTCTCCATTTCTTTCCTTGCTCTTCTCCTGTCATATTATCATTCTGCTGCTCTTCACCCTTTCTGAACTGCTAGTCATCACCTACTCTCCCTACCTTTTCTCCACCTCTGCACTATCTCCTAACCACATCTCACTCACCCTATACTCTCTTGCAACCTCTACTCACCCTCCCGTTTCTTCTGTCTCCAAAATCTCTTCTATTTCCCTTCTTGTACCTTGAGTGCTCACTCTGACACCTCATCACATTGTTTGTTTTCCTTTCAAGCTCCATTCTGAAAACCGTAAATCCTCGAGTATAGTCCGCCCTTGAGTATAATACACAGGGGATTTTTAGGGGGCTGAACCTCTGAAAAACCTAAACCTTGTGTATAATACGCACCCCTTCTCTAACTTGAGTCAAGGAGGTCTATATAACGTCCTTGGTTTGTAAACATACATACGGTAACGCCCTTTATTATTATTGTATATAAAACATAATGCAAATGTGTAGCTTTTTTGTGCACTTTGTTTGCAGAAAATAAAGAAGTAACAGTAATAACGTCAGTGAAAAATAAATATTAAGTAAATTGCCTTTACATATTTATCACTTAGAAAATTTTGCTTTGAAAATATTTTTTCATTTTTAACCTCGTATATAGTACGCACTAGAAATTTTAACCTTTAAATTTTGGGAAAAAAAGTGCGGATTATACTCGAGGATTTACGGTACTCCAACTCACTCTTCTATAATGTGAGTTAGCTCTGTATCTCAGCTACAACAGCAAACCTTTCTTTTAGCTCTTTCTTTTGTACTGTAACCCCTCAGCATCTAGCAGAATGCCACCTCCTTCTCTGCTGTATGTCGGTTAGGAACATTTTAGTCTTGTGAGTTACATGGTGACTTCTGCTGTCCTAGTGCCATGACAAAAACACCCAGTACACTCAGCTAAGTGGGTGGATCATGAAGGGCACCCAGTCATAAAAAGCATGCTAAGCAGACACGGGAGCAGGACACAGTCCTCCAATTCATTAGGACCTGCCGAATGACTTAATCTATACAAGCATGCAAGACAGACTTTAGATAATGATGATGATGATGATGTGTGTGTAATACATTTCAACTGAAAGGCTCCAATTTCCAGTGCTCAGAGTCATATGTGTTTAAGGTTATTTCTGAGTTATACTTGTCTAGTGAGAGGTTATTGTGGTCAATTATAGTTTGAATTGTTATACATCAATTTCCAGAAAAACCCAGACATGGAATTAAATTCCAGAGCAATACAGCACAACATATGTCATAGATCTGCAACTGCAACATCCTAGAAGTATCTTCATCAACTGCATTTGTGTTTAAAACAGATGTGAGGGTGTATAGTGCATGGGAGGATCTAGGTCATACAAATTGTTGTGGTTGTCACGTTGGCAGGAAAGCAATTCAAGGTTGATACATGGCATGGTAATTTACCATTCTCCATATGTTTTTTATGTATAACATCCTGTTAACAGTATATCCCAGTTGTAAGGTTTACATACTTCCAGAGAGAAAACAACAAATAAAACTTCATATATTAAAGAATACAATATGTTATAGCATGTGGTTAACCACCTTTTGTATTTGAAACATTGCTACAAACTAAACTATTTTAGGATAGTGAAACCATACAGAATAAAGGAAGGAGAAGAATGTTTCAGAGTGAGAAATGGCCATCAGGCATAGACATTGTTTTGTGTCTATGGGCAAGGCATTAGACAAAGCTTGCTTCATTCGGATTGTTTAACAAAAGGTTCTCTCATACTTTACAGATGCGAAGATATTTGTAGAAAGGCTATCCACCTATAAAAATAGTTGTTCCGAGAACAAAATACCGAAACCATAGAAAATGATATCACCCAAACTAGTATGGGAGAAAAAAAATATTTTTTATGCAATCTACCATTATGATATTTCTCTTTTTATTTTAAAATGAGTTGAGCAAGTACCTGTCCATCTGTCTCTGTCTCTCTGTCTGTCTCACACACATAGTGTTATATTTGTAATTCTTTTTAATAAAAATCTCTTGAGAGATGTAAGTTAAATATGAAATATGTGTATTGTATATTTAATATGACAATAGTTTATAGTGTTGAACACATAATCAGCAAAGTCTAAATCAGTGGTTCCCAAACTTTTTTAGGTTGCTGCTCCCTTGGTTCTAAGGCCACATTCTTAATGCCCCCCCCCCTCCATCACCACCACTCACTATCACACACATAGACCATTTGCTACAGCAGATTCAAAACAACAGTATTTCACATTTAAATCTTAACCTAATTAACTCTTTATTTTCTTTGTTTGTTTTTGTTTGTTTGTTTTTTTACATTCATTGCCCCGTTTTGGTGACCCCATTCTTCAACACATCCTGGATCTTTCCACCGCCCCCATTGGGGTGGTACCACCCACTTTGGGAACTACTTGTCTAAACCATCCGTGCATGTGTGTGTGGAGAGAGAGAGTTAGTTGCAGGAGATTTGGTTGTTATTTCTAGTAGGCCAAGCAACCATAAAGAGGTGAACTTGTTGATTTGATGTGCTTGTTACTGATGTGTTTAGACATATGTAGACAGTTACAGTGCAATGAAAGACTATCTGTATCTACCATACGTGCATTCATGAGAATATACTCTCTCTCTTTCTTTCTCTCTCTCACACATGCACACATCCCCAATTGCAGTTGGTAACTCAGTGAACATAATCATTATATGTGTTTTCACTGAGAATATATAACAATATATATATATGTATGATGATATATATATATATATATGAACTGAAATATAATGAAAGAAAATGTATGAGCTGGGACAGAATTGAATTCAGATTTCCAAGTACATTACTTTTATGGCACCACCTACACACTATTTAAAGTTTCATTTATAATCTAATATAACATTATAAAGATAATGCATTTAGCCAAACAAACTATTATGGTTTCATAATGCTAACTTTTTTAATATACAGGGTAGTTCAACAGTCCATTTAGTTTGCACATACACACAGCTACACATACTCATACCCATGTATACATACTCACACACACACACACACATGACCAGAAGTTTGTGAGTTCCATTCCTGAACTGGGTGGCACATGGTTATGTCTTTGAGCAAGATACTTTGTTTTACCTCATTCCAGTTAACTCAGCTGATTGGAGTACCAGCCAAGTACCGATGTAGTTTTTCTCTTTCTCCTATTGTCACATCTTAGGTGTTTCACCGGATCAAGGGTGGGATGCCAAGGGGGTGTCTTTTGTCTGATCAGGACTACATAGGGACCTTAATAGAATTAGGGAAAGTATGCTACATGCTACAGAGTCGTCTTTGACTCTGAATGCTAAGTGTATGATATATCATCATGTGTGTGTTTTGTGTGTGTGTATGTGTGTGTTTTGTGTGTGTGTGTGTGTGTGTTTTGTGTGTGTGTGTGTGTGTGTGTGTGTGTGTGCATCAGTGTTTGCATGTGTGTTTATATTTGCACTTCTCCAAAAGTCGATAAATTACAAGCAGTCACATTATTGTTGTTTTCTTTCTCTTGTAGTTTTCCACTTTTGGTGATGTCTTTTTAAGGGTCTGTTACAGGAAAAGCATCCAGCTGGTAAACAATACCTCAATAATATGTTCATTGAACCGATCTGAGCATGGAAGAAAGGCCATTTCAATTCTGTCCATCTGTGTGCATAAAATGTTGATTGTCCTTTACTGTCAAAGATGACACAGACTTAGTATTATTTTTTATTGGTTCAGTGGGACCAGAAGTGGCTGATAAGGTCTATCTTTGCCAGAGATTTTCTCCTACTTGTAGGGCATATATGGAAAGGTATGTCAGTTGAAAAACTTTAAGGAATGACTGCCCCTCCTCAGCAGCAAGTCTTTTGCTATTGGGTACCATTGTCAATCATGCTACACACTGGTTGGAAAAACTACTCTCAGCTGTTAACTACAATGTTGAGGCTTCCATGAAGTTTCCATTGTCAATCTAAGACCAGCTGCTGCAATTATTTTGTGTTACAACTGATTTAGGGTGACATCTTCTTTATTCCCAGTTCAGGTTGTTTTTTTGTTTTTTTTTTCTCATGTATGTATCATATCCACACTTATAGATTTCTCAACTACTCTTTATATAGCACTTCTAATCACTGCTTTGCTTATGCAAGCCAAAGAAAACATTCTGGTTTTACTACCAAATCCACTTCACTTAAATAAGAAACATTATACCATATCATATTTGTACTTCAAATGAATTTGCCAGACCCAGCACTTCAGATGGTTTTCGTTCATTTCCCTGCTCTGTATCACATTTCTATGGAACATTCAGATTAACAGAAAGGGCTGTTTTTGTTGAGTTGGACAATACCATAAGGTATAGCTGTTGTTTCCTCATTGTCATATGAATTGCGAACAATTTCAATAAACCCACTTGTGCATTTTAATGAGCAACTGAAAAGAAGCTTTATCTTGGCTTTATTTGACCATCGAAAATAGGGCTGACCAACCTGAGGCCCGTGGGACACATGTGGCCCTCAGACTTTTATCTTACAGCCTGCTTGAAACTTTCTTGGAATGGGTTTATTTAAACAAACATTTTAAAAATTTTATCAAAAATTAAAGTTTGTAATGCTAAGTAAAAAAGAAAGATACTACTGTTTTTGCAATGATAATATTTCATGCTTAATTAACGATCATTCATTCATTATTGTAATAATAGCATGAGAAAGCAAAATGTTTTCAATCCTGTCAGTGTACAAGCGGTCCTCAAAAATCTTTCTGTGATTAAAGTGGCCCGCAATGTAATTTGAGTTGGCCAGGCCTGATCTACACTGTATTTTCCCACCATTCCTGTAGAAAGCTATTGGATATCCTTTCCTGTAGAATATAATTGTGCTGCCATCCAGATGTTTTCTACCAAGAATAACTTGCAAGTTACTACAATAAGTTTTGAGATTGAGTACCCTCTGCTGCTATGGAAGGCCATCAGTGTCACTCCAATTCTACTATTTAAGGTTCTCAGATTTTTCTAGAAAATATCCTCTGATAGGAGCAATTAACTTACATTCTGCCCATTCACCTTAGCTTTGCTGCTTGTTTTTATGCCTTGAAAATGGCAAATCTTCTTGAGGTCAACTTTGCCTTTCATCCTTTCGGGGTCAATTAACTAAGTACCAGTTATGCACTTGGGTCACTGTAATTAATCCCTTTGTCTGTCCCCTCTATGTTTAGTCCCTTGTGGGCAATAAAGAAATAAATATTTTTTACATTATTTACATTTGACAGATATTTGTCCTCATCTTGTTTTATTGTCGACACAACATTTCAGCTGATATACCCTCCAGCCTTCATCAGGTGTCTTGGGAGAATATCGAACCTGGGTTCTCAATCCTAAGGTATTTTTCGATGTTATTATTATTATTATTATTCAGGTCACTGCCTGGAATCGAACTCGAAATCTTAGGGTTAGTATCCTGCGCTCTTAACCACTATGCCACATGTCCGTCAAATGTAAACAATGTAAATAATGTAAAAAATGTACATAATTCCTCATCTCTTAAATACAGAACTGTATGAAAAAAATAAATATCTTGATTATTTTCGGTGCTAACCATTTTTTCTGTGTCAAACCCAATCTTCCCTATTTGTTCAGTACAGTATCAATTACTTCATTCATTTTCAGAAGGGATTCTCTGCTTTGACAGTCTCTATCACCCTTCATTTCCTCTCAGCACTTTCAGCTTGGTTATTCTGCAGAATCCCTTGGCATCATATAGCACTGGCCATTTGATACTTTAAACTTTTTTTTTCCAGGGTTTTTAATGGTGATTGGAGATTTACAGAAATACTACAGAGTATGAATTTGGTGTAAAACAAAGCTGGAGTCCAAGCCACAACCTAGGATCTCTCTCTCTCTCCCACTCTGTCTCTCTTCTTTCTCTCTCCCCCTCTCTCACTCTCTTTCACTCACTCTTTTCTTCCCTTCATTCGCATTGATTATTATCTGACATACAGGCAACAAATCAATAACTTTGAAAGAAATATGCATTCACAACAAGATTGTTGTGAATTTAAACTAAATATCAAAAGTAAAATATAAAAATTACAATTATTGTATTCTATATTTCATGAATAGAGATAAAATGAGATTACAAATTACATTCTTTAAAAGCCAAAACAAAAAAACCATTTAACATTTTACATCTACAAAAATATTTGTATTTACATTTGGTTTTGATTTTTGTTCATCTCCACGTGCTTTAGGTATCATATACAAAAATAAATTTTCTTGGAGGTAGTTTAAATTCGTAAATCATTTTTTTAAAACTGCAAATATTTAAATATTTTTAATGTCAATAGAGCACACACACACATCCCTACATTCTTCAGAACTTCCATGCTTCCTGAAATTTGCCAACAGTACACCTGAAGTACCTCCCTGCAGCCTTTTTTAAAAATTTCTTTTAATGATTCATTTACTGTTCACTTCCTGTGCATTATTCTATGTACTATTCATGCATTTCGGCTACTTTTCCTGAGTTGTAGTGCACCTGAGCACTGTACACAATAAGTTTATTATATCATATATAGATATTTAGTCCAAAAATACAAAAATGTAAGACAACATTGCAATGATGTGGTGAAAGAAAAACTAACAACCAAATTTAGATAGACGAATGTTGACGTGGCTTGGCTACATGGAGAGGATGGATGAGAAGCAGATGGTAATGAGGCAGAAGTGGTAGACAGCAGAACCAGAGGCAGACCTCGGTTTGTGTGGACGGATGGAGTGAGGAAAGCTTTGGTGGTTGGAGGTGTTGGAGTGAGAGAGGCAAGAGAGTTTATAAATAATAGGAAAGCTTGGACGAATGAGGGAATTTTGATGTTGCTCAAAGGAGTACAGAACCAGCATGATGCAGTGGGGATAAACCAGAATATGCTGTCATGTCCCACTGCTGATAATGGAGGTTGTTTTCTATGCCTCAGGGAAAATGGAAAAAGTCTTTAATATTTCAAGACTATGCTCTTCTATGTAGAAGATAGATGAGGAGAGAAAAAAATGGTCAAGTCATGCTGGTGTATAGGGGCCCCTCATTTAATCAATCAATCAGTCCCCCTACTCCATTGCTCCACCCCCACATATCTCGCATCACAGCTCTTCCCCAGTCCTGATACCACTTCCTTCTTGTTCTCCAGAACCATCTCACTTGTTAGCCATTCTTCGTCTATTAATATTGTTCTCTACACCCACATTATACTGGCCATCAATCATGTCCAAATAAAGATACTTAAGATGCAGTTGATTAGTGGTGACTGTTGAAAGGAATTAAAAGCTGTTTGTGAATTTCCTTTCTTAAATTTGACCAAACATTTTTAGCTTTCTAATTCCTTTTGGAGTTCATATAACAATATGCCATATTTGGCATCATATAAGATGCACTTTGTTTTTCAAAAGAAATCTCTTAAAAATTTCCCCTACATCCTAAATGTGAAATTGAGCCTGTATTATGTTTGAACTGGCCAGATCTAACCTCTCACAACTACCCTACAATGTCATTCTAAAAATAAATATTTAAACATCAAAATCTTAAAGGTACAAAATAATGCATGATTAATTCAAAACATGTGTTATGTATGGATGAGGACAGCTGTGTGAAGAAGTGCCACACCCTAACAGTAGAAGGAACCTGTGGAAGAGGTAGACTCAGAAAGACATGGGATGAGGTGGTGAAGCATGACCCTCAAATGTTGGGCCCCACAAAGGCAATGACGAGAGACTATGACCTTTGGAGATATACTGTGATTAAGAAGACTTGGCAAGCAAAGTGAGATTGCAGCCATGGGCTGATGCCAGTGTTGCATGATTGGCCCATTTAAAAGTACCCTTGAAGCATTGGGCAATATGATATGCTTGAGCAGACCTGTTGAAGCAAGTAAAATTGAAATTGAAACCATAGCCATGGCTAGTGCTGCCTGACTGGTTTCTTTGCTGGTGGCATGTAAAAAGCATCACCCAAACATGGTTGATGCCAGTGCCCTGTGACTGGCTCCCATACTGGTGACACATAAAAAGCACTTACAACACTCTCGGAACGGTTGGCGTTAGGAAGGGCATTCAGCTGTAGAAATCTTGCCTGATCAGATTGGAGCCTGGTGCAGCCTCCTGTCTTGCCAGGCCTCTGTCAAACTGTCCAACCCATGTTAGCATGGAAAGCGAACGCTAAACGATGATGATGATGATGATAAGGTGAACAAAGAAAACATTACATTCGACAGAGTAATCTGAATGCTAAAAGTGTCAATGCACTAAAAGCTATTTTCTGTATATGCACTAAAAGCTATTTTCTGTATATGCACTAAAAGCTATTTTCTGTATATGCACTAAAGGCTATTTTCTGTATATGCACTAAAAGCTATTTTCTGTATATGCACTGCTGAAATTTGAAGGGAAGGGTCTAATTTGCTTGTGCAGCTGCCATGTAAAAAGCACTGGTGATGGCTCCATGTAAAAAGCACTGGTGATGGTGCCATGTAAAAAGCACCCAATGTACTCAGTAAAGTGGTTGGCATTAGGAAGGGCATCCAGCTGTAGAAACCAAGCCAAAACAGACTATGGAACCTGATGACAACTCTGGTCAAATTATCCAACCCATGCTAGCATAGAAAACAGATGTTAAATGATGGTGATGATCATGATGATAAAATATGGTATTCTTGTAAGACTGAGACTCTCTTTTTACTCTTTTACTTGTTTCAGTCTTTTGACTGTGGCCATGCTGGAGCACCGCCTTTAGTCAAGCAAATCAATCCCAGGATTTATTCTTTGTAAGCGTAGTACTTATTCTATCGGTCTCTTTTGCCAAACTGCTAAGTTACGGGGATGTAAACACACCAGCATCGGTTGTCAAGCGATGTTTGGGGGGACAAACACGGACACACAAACATATATATATATATATATATATATACGACGGGCTTCTTTCAGTTTCCGTCTACCAAATCCACTCAGAAGGCTTTGGTCGGCCAGAGGCTATAGTAGAAGACACTTGCCCAAGGTGCCACGCAGTGGGACTGAACCCAGAACCATGTGGTTCGTAAGCAAGCTACTTACCACACAAGTTTTATAAAGTTGTAACCAATTTTCATTTTGTGCTTAGTTTAAAAAGTTTCAAAATTTTCTTCAGTTGAAATTATTGCTGCTCTTTACTGTCTACTGCCATAAAATTATTATTTTTTTTTTAGTAATATGGCAATATATTTTGATATTTATTTTCTGAAGATGCTATATTTTGTGAATTTAATAGTACAAACACTTATGTTCATCTCTAATCACATAATAATCCTTATATTGTGCTCTAAATGTTATATTTTTAGAATCTTACTTGTAGCCATTGATTATTATTTTTTTTTTTTATAAGAACTAAACTTAAGATATTCATTTTTCTTATTTTTCATGATCTATCAGGCTGACACTAACGATAATAATAATCTTTTACCAAAGCTTTCATTGAGAATTATCTTTAGCATTTTCATTGCAATCTTGGAAAAGTTAATTATCTTTTACAAATGTCATTGTGTGCGTTTATTTACGAAGTTATAGTTTTCATATAGTTGACAATATATATCCAAAACATGAGATGTAAAACACACAAAGAATTATTTGATTGATCCGTTAGTTCTTTAATAAATAAAAATGATGATGGCTTTCTTCTGTAGATTTTGAAGTCTTGAAGCTGCCATTTGTTAAATAAAGGAAATATCAAAAAAAAAAAACAATGAATTTCCCTCAATTTAAATAATGAGTATACCATGTTTGGTTTATTGAATTACATCCTTGATAAATTAACTGGTTGAGTATTCCTTAAACATATGCAAATCTTATTTTGTTCTCAGGCATAATCAGTGTGACAGTGTGGGACATGACTGAGTCTTTGAATTACATTTAAAATTCATCCAATGGAATTCCTTAGTTTCCAGCTCCTTCATTTCATTCCCAAAGCTTGGGTTCACTTTCGGAGATAGAAAAAAAAAATGCCCTGTGGAGCCCTTGCAACTGTGAAGCAGACTCCTTAACCATTCAACTATGCTGTTTCCACAAAAGGAAACATTAGTTTTATTATTATATACACAGCATCTTTTAAAAAAGATGTGTGTGATATAATTTTAATGATTTCAGACATTACAAGCACCAATTTAAGGTTGAGAAGGATCAAACCCTGCACCTGTTACTTGGTGGGTGACCACATTGCCAATTACACAACACACCACATGCCACTCCCGGCCTCTCAATTAGATGCTTAAATCTATTTTTCTGATATTTCTTAAATGTGCTATTTTAATCTTTACAATATAATTGGACAGTTAATGTAGCAGGATAGGCTATAAATATATTTGTAAGTCCATATATATACGTAAATACATATGTGTGTGTGTGTGTGTGTGTGTGTGTGTATATATATATATATATATATATATATATATATATATACATACATACATACATTCATGTACATGTTGGATACAAGTATATACTGTATGTGTGTGTGTGTATGTATGTGTATATATATATATATATATATATATATATATATATACATACATATATGAGCACCTCAATCAATCAGTCCTCAACTTATGTTGCCCTCCACCCCAACACCAATCATCGATTACAGCTCTTCCCCCACATCCAAATACCACTTTCCTATCTTGCTACCCAGAACCATCAGGCTTGTTAGCCATTCTTCATCTATTAATATTGTTCTTCACACCCACATGTTACAATGGCCATTTCCTTCTTCCTTGATGACCAAATTATCTCTCCTCATGCATTAAACCCATTTATCTCTCAGCTCTGCTCTTGCAACCTGCCCAAACACATCATATCTCTCGTTTCCCCACTGTCAACATTTCTACACTACCACTAGCATTCCTGTCACCTCCCAAATTGAGCACCACTCTCTCTCTCTCTCTCTCTCTCTCTCCCTGGGTCTGTTAATTTGTGAGTTACACGGTGACCTTAATAGCACCAGTGTTATAAAAAAAAAGTACCCAGTACATACTGTGAAGTGGTTGGTATTAGGAAGGACATCCAGCCATAGAAGCCATGGCAAAGCGGATACAGGAGCACAATGCAGACCTTGTGCACATTGGATCTATGTCAAACTCCAACTGGAGATGGACGTTAAATAATGGTGATAATGATGATATGTTGGACACAAGTATCTCTTTCTCTCTCTCTCTCTATATATATATATATTTGTGTGTGTGTGTGTGTGTTAGACACAAGTATGTAGTGCATGTATGTATGCATATATATATATACACACACATACACACAAACACATTTGCATCCAACAGACACTGAAGTGCCTTGCTTCAATTTGGTGTCCATAACCCTATGAATGAAACTAAATAAATTTTTCAATGTAAAATATTTTCTTAACATTTTAAAGCAATAATCTGAAAGGGAAAAGAGCAATTCATGCAACCCAAACGCTTTATTATAGTAGACATAGTTATAGGTATTATTCTTTATAGATAGTGTATAATCTGTCATACCATGATAAGCTGGGCCATCACTAAGCCCCTGAAACCCCTGCAGTCACAGGGGGACTCTGCAGTTGAGGGTCCCCATGTTAAAATCAAAGTACATAGATGAGTCATCTATTTACTTTGGTTAAAATGTTGAACAAGAATTAAGCTATATTAACCTAAAATTTCAAGAAATAAAATGTTTAGACATTGTACTTGCAAAACTTCTAGTAAAAATATTGCATTGTACCACAAACGTGTACCAGATTCTGTGGATTGTCTATGATATCTATTGAACACGAACTTAGCTCTCAGTTTGATTATTCTGAACTGATCGATGATTTCGCGAAAGTTGCCTGGATTATTATAAAAGTTCTCTTTTATTCATATCTGGTAGTTTTACTTGTTGAAATTTGTTATAGACCGAAATAAATCTAATTTGTTGTTGTATTTTTAAGGATGTTCTTTAGGATAACGTGAAATATTGAACTTCAGATAGAATAAAGTAAAATATAGCTATGAATGAAAGGTGCATAGATAATGAATTTTGATTGAAGGGGTGGGGGCCTCGAAACAAAAAGTTGCAGGGGTCCTCTAAAAGTCACATGACAGAGCTGATAAGTAAATAAGCAATTATTTTAAGGGAATAAAAGTATTTAATTTAAGAAAGAAATAAGTGCTCAGTAGTGAAATCAATAACGTTGCTCACCAAGCAATGCATACATGGTTCAAATCCTAACTCTTACACATGTTTGTAATGTCTTGTCATTTCACATAGAAAATGTCAGTAGTCAATGTCATTTATTTTGATTTTAAAAGGTACATGAATAAAATATCAAATATTAGATACAGGTGAGGCTGTTGTGGTAAGAACTTTGCTTCCCAACCATATGGTTCTGGGTTCAGTCCCACTGCATAGCACTTTGGATTGGGTGAGTGTCTCTTACTATAGCCTCAGATCAACCAAAGCCTTGTAAGTGGATATGGTAGATAGAAATTGAAAGAAGCCTGTTATATATATACATATATATATATATATATATATATATATATATATATATATATATATATATAAAACAAGGAGATGGCACTGGAAAAATCAAATGTTATGCAATGAACTTCATTTGTTTACAGCTGTTTTTGCTATAAGATGTGGTGGAGTCTAATTGAGTACCAGGGTATCATCTATAGCTTCATCAGAGCCTTGAATATGAAGTGCACATTATTTGGGAAAGTTACATTTCCAGAAGATACTGGTGTTATGAGTGAGAAAGTTTACGTTGATGGATATGGAAGTGGAACCATACATATATATTGAGTTCTACACCAGGTTATTAGTCTCACTATGCCAAAGCAAAATATTAAGATGTGTGTGTTTGTGTTTGTTCCCCCACCACTGCCTGAAAACTAGTGTTGGTGTGTTTGTATCCCCCGTAACTTAGTAGTTTGGCCAAAGGGACTGATAAAATAAGTATCAGGCTGAAAAGAAAATAAGTACTGGGGTTGATTCATTTGACTAAAAATTCTTCAAGGCGGTGCCCCAGCATGACCTCAGTCTCATGAGTGGAACAAGTAAAAGATAAAAGATATAAATAGGTTTTTTTTCCAAGATCAAAACTGAAAATCTAAAAGCATCTTATTTGTCAGAACATTTGAAAGTTGAAATGGAAATATTTTTGTTATTAAAGTGTTTCCTGGCATAAAACAAAATACTGTAATGTTTTAGTTGTATGTTAAATTTAGATATTGAAATTATGGATTAACTCTAAGATTTTCATGTAAATTTTATTGGACATTATATTCACCGTTTTAGAAAGCAAAGTGAAATAGGCCCACAGCACTCAAATAACGTAGCCATTGCCTGGCAAGTGATCATTTAGATATCTAAAGTTCAATAACTGTTTAATTAATTTTGTGTGCTAATGTTTAAAATGACGTCAATTTCATATTAGATAAAGCTAAATTAAGATGAAATAAGAGATAGTCATGAGCTTGAGAGAAAGAATGTGAACCAGACAGTAAGATTTTAGGAAAGCAATTTAAGAATGGGTCACTAGATAGAATATTTTATAATTGGATATACTTTCGCCTTGGGTAGGCTGACAGACTAGTCAGAGCTGAAATAATTTATATCTATCTAAAGATATCTCTGTTTTTTTTATAAGGAAATAATTAAAAACAAATTGTAATCTTTCTGCCTGTGGTACCCAAGATGGACAGAGCCAATCAACTGGAACTAGCAAAAGAGTATACTATTATTATTCAAAAGCTCATTACTAAGTTCTTATTGAAATTCATGTACAATTTTATTATTAAAATATACTGAATTATTATCATAAGTAATTACAACCAGTAATTAAAGTGAAATGATAATATTTTAAATAGTAAATTATCTATTTGAATAATTACATAAAACTCCTGAACTCTATAAACATTTGTGGGTGCTTACAAAAATGCTTTTTTTATTTTGAAATAAGGAAAAGTGAGGTCTTATTGATTCATGGTACATTAAACAATTATTTACATTAATGCATTTATATATATATATATATATATATATATATATATATAATGCATTTATATGTGTGTGTGTATATATATATATATATATATATATATATATATATATATAAGATAAACATGATTGTGCTCTGGTTGAACTCTGTATTGTGCATCTAAAGTTTGTACCTGATGCCATTGAGAAAATTAAAAACTTCAATGTAGAATATATATATTAAATGTATATTTTTCCTATCAAATGAATACTTGCACTGAATTGCACCTTAAAACAAGAGAAACATTCTAAAGCATATTAATTTTCTCCACTCTTTTATCTACATTCAAACAACACTCTAGTATGCACAGCTATGAACACACATATATGGGTTGGCATGAACACACTTGTATGCACATAAAAATTAAGGCCTGATTGTTATTTTATTTCATCACTTCATGAAGATCAATGGGTAAACCAAAGAAAAATGTTTTTTTTTTCTTACTAAATAAAAGGAAACTGAGACATTACATGTATCATCATCATCATCATCATCATCATCATCATACATTTGACAATATCAAATGTCTTATGAATTAAATGCATTGTCATAGAAATCCAGGAACAGGTATCTACATTGAGATAAATTTATAAACACTACTAATGTAGACCAGCATAAGATAAGATAAAGACTGTTGTTGAGTAATCTTGATCCAGTTGGATTTAGAAAACTCAATATCTAAAACGTGTCAGTAAGATTCTCTGGCCTGAGAACATGTTTTACATGTTGTTATCCCTGATAGAAAGTGTGACATGTAACATGACAAGAAGAAAGTCTGTATTTCATTTGGCCTTAGTTTACTCTAGGAATTTAGAGGATTAAGTTCTAACCCTTATCAAAACATGCCAGATCAATGCAATTTTTACAAGTTTTGTTTGAATTCAGTTGACTTTATACAACAGAATACATGTGTTTACAATAGAAAACTCAGAGCTTAAATAGATATATACGGATTTTAAATAGAGTGTAGATTAAAACCACAACAAATTCTGTGTAACTTATATTTACTAGGTTCAACAGGTTGTTATAAATTTCTTTTAATAGTGTACAAGAATTTTGCTAAAGTGATCTGGGGCAATTATAGAACATTGATGTGATTTATAATAATCAGATAGATAAACTGATTGTATATTTTGTGTCAAAGTCTTTTATTTTGGAAAAAAATGTTTTGGGTTGTGATGCATGAAATCTTGTTTAAATTTTGTGGAGAAAAAGTAAATGATTTTTAAGATATTCATCATTTACAACATAAACAATACAGCTCAACATACATTATTTACATTATTCACATTGGACAGATATGTGTCCTCATCTTGTTTACTGTCACCATAACGTTTTGGTTGATTTACTCTCCAGCCTTCATCAGGTGTCCTGGTAGAATTTTGAACCCAACCCTGGGTTCTCATTCCTAAGGTATTTTCTGCTGATGTTATTATTATCATTATAATTATCGCTATAGGTGCAGGAGTGGCTGTGTGGTAAGTAGCTTGCTGACCAACCACATGGTTCCAGGTTCATTCCCACTGCGTGACACCTTGGGCAAGTGTCTTCTACTATAGCCTCGGGCCGACCAAAGCCTTGTGAGTGGATTTGGTAGACGGAAACTGAAAGAAGCCCGTGTTATATATATATGTATGTGCGTGTATATGTTTGTGTGTCTGTGTTTGTCCCCCCAACATCGCTTGACAACCGATGCTGGTGTGTTTACATCCCCGTAACTTAGCGGTTCGGCAAAAGAGCCCGATAGAATAAGTACTAGGCTTCCAAAGGATAAGTCTTGGAGTCGATTTGCTCAACTAAAGGCAGCGCTCCAGCATGGCCACAGTCAAATGACTGAAACAAGTAAAAGAGTAAAAGAGAGTAAAGAGTATTCAAAGCACCGCCTGAAATTGAACTGGCAATCTTGGGGTTAGTAGCCCATGCCCTTAACCATTACACTATATGCCTGTGGGCATATAGCTATACATATATCAAAGTACATTTCAACCATGCTGAAGGAAATCCCCAAATAGATATGGTTACTCTGACAAATCCTTTGTGGCTACAGCTTGGCCACACACTTTGTCTTTACAATCCAGAGCTAGGGTAAAAGAAAATTATTGAGATGTGGTGCAAATTGCCCTCAAATAGCTGTCACTGACCACCCCAGTCCTTAGAGACTGCAGATATTTAAAATAATTTGAAGATTGATCACTGACAATCACTCACATTTCACACTGAATAGCAATGCATGTGTGTGTTCGTGTGTGTGTGTGTGATGTGGAATGAAGTTTCACTTAAACAATGGATTTGTGAACATATTAATTTTAATTAAATTTTGTATTTTAATTGTGAAAAATTAAGTGTTTAAATTAGATGAAAATAGAATAATTCAAATTAATACAGGGTAATTCCAATTAAGTATTAAACAATTTGACTTAAACTTTCCAAGAATATGGGTATTTGAACTCCCAAACTTCTATAAAAATAAAATCGTATAGGCTTTGAACACTCACAAGTTTTAATCAGTTTCATTTATTTACAAGGAAGAATATCAACTACTTCAAAAGGATTATTAAGAAAAGAATGTCTTTGTCAAGGAAATTAATAAATATCTTAATTAATAGAATACAAATTTTCACAAATACAAACATTAATATGCTACATAAAATTTATATAGTTTCACTTGAAAAGGTTGAGTACTTTAGCAAGCTTTAGTGAACAGAAGCAAAACAAAAAAAAAGAATATATATAAATATATTTCAAATAAATTAATTCATTCACAATAAAATAATACCAATTCAGTGAAGCAGTTTGAATAATATACAGCTATCACCTATAATTTAGGCTAATAAAAATAAATTCAATTATTTCCACATACCTTTCTTTAGTTTAAATTCTATTTTCTGCATATTTTCTAATGTTTGGTTGAGTAAAAAAGAATCCTAATGAAATCAGGAAACTTACAAGATGTGGATAGATTAATAATTATTGCACATGGTAAAACAAGGCCGTTTATAAACAAGACCTGTTACAGGGACAATATAATTATTTCTATTCACTTTATAGTTATATCCCGTAGAACTGCTGTTGCAATGCTTATCCGTGTGTCTCATTTACATAGGCTGAATTTTCCTGTGATGTTCATTAAGTTGAGAGAAGCAGCAGTAGCATTAGAAAAACCAGCTGTGTGATGGTTTTATAGCATTCTTCTCAATCTAAACTGTTAGAATTTTTTTTCTTTCCTTTCTAACTAAGAAACCTTTTAGCTCTATTTCAAAAAGTTACAAAAATCAATAAAAAAAGAAAGGATTAAATTAAAAGGAGAAATAATGTTATGTTACTTCTACTTTCAATAAACAGCCAGAGCAGAAATATAAAATTTAAAATAGCAAAGGGAAATCTGTTTCCTAAAGTTAATTCCAGCAATATGTGGAAGTAATTATGTATTGGGAGGTGGAATAGAATCAAATATCTTGTTACACATACAAGTACAGATAAAAAATATTCTGTATACATGCATATATATATATGTGTGTATATTGTGCATATGTATTGTTAGAAGTGTAGAAATTAATTATGTATATATTAATGAGGAATTTTTTTAAAAAAAGCATCAGACAATAACATTTAAGTTTATTTAATTAACTAACCAAAAGCTAATTAAGATACACAGATTTATTTTTGCAAGTATAATGATTTCCCACTTAGTACATACAATTCACAGATTTCCAGGTAAAATGATATAGTCAATTAACTTGAACATAATGCAAAACTGGTTATGTATTTTATCAGCCCTAGAGGGGTGAAACAAAATGTTGACCTGGAGAGGTTTGAACTCACTTCACTGCAAGTCATTCACTTCATTCTTATCATATTACCACCATTATCTTTAAGCTAAATAATAATAATGATAATAATAATAATAATAATAATTCATTCCCCTCAATCTTTGAGAATTAACAAGGATTCCACTCTTTCATTCCATTCTGTATGTGTGTATACACACATACACACAATACTGTGTTTGTAATCCAGCTTAATTCCCAATGATGTTATCATGAATGACTAATAATTCTATTGCTACCTTAATGGATATATTTGATTATATCAACCCCAGTATTTCACCTCTACTTATTTTATGAATCTCAGAAGATTGAAAAGCAGTCAACTTGGGCAGAATTGAAAGCTCAGGATCTTAGGGATCATCATCATCATCATTTAACGTCCGCTTTCCATGCTAGCATGGGTTGGACGATTTGACTGAGGACTAGCGAACCAGACGGCTACACCAGTCACCAATCTGATTTGGCAGAGTTTCTACAGGTGGATGCCCTCCCTGACACCAACCACTCCGAGAGTGTAGTGGGTGCTTTTTACATGTCACCGGCACGAAGGCCAGTCAGGGTACTGGCAAAGGCCATGCTCAAAATGGTGTATTTTACATGCCACCTGCACAGGAGCCAGTACAGTGACACTGGCAATGACCTCACTCGAATGTCTTTTCACATGCCACCGGCACAAGTGCCAGGAAGGCACGCTGGTAACAATCACACTCAAATGGTGCTATTTACGTGCCACTGGCACGGAAGCCAGACAGCTGCTCTGGCAACGATCACGCTCGGATGGTGCTCTTAGCGCTCCACAGGTAGAAGTGCCATCATGAATTCACTTTCACTTGCCCCAACAGGTCTTCGCAAGCTGAGTTTAGTGTCCAATGAAGGAGACGTTGGCATGGGTGCCAGTCGTTGAATTTAGTTTGATTTTGATTTCACTTGCCTGAACAGGTCTTCGCAAGCGGGGTTTAGTGTCCAATGAAGGAAAGGTGGGCTGGCTACACCCCTGGCAGAGGCCTTGGATTATGGTCTCACTTGGCTTGGCAGGTCTGGGGATGTAATAAAAAAAAAAGCACAAGGTGTTTTGTTTACTCCTGTTTCTGCTATTCACAGAAGAATATTTGGGAACAGGCACAGAGGTTATGAGTTGAAATGTCTCAAGCAAAAATGCTAGAATTAGATCACAGTGCAGCAGTTTTATACAACCCCAGGGTCAATATATATCTGTGTTAAGGGTGGTAAGCTGGCAGATCATTAGCATGTTGGGTAAAATGCTAGGTGACATTTCATCTGTCTTTTTGTTCCGAGTTCAAATTCTGCCAAGGTTGACTTTGCTTTTCATCCTTCTAGGATCAATAAAATAAATACCAGTTGAGCACTGGGATCAATATAATCGATTTACGCCCCCTACCTGACGTTGCTGGCCTTGTACCAAAATCTGAAATCAATATTATACCTGTGTTTAATATTGTGTGCTCTTGATCAGCTCTGCTTCAATTGATATATAATATAAAGATAGTTTTTCCAAGAAAAAATTTCATTTGAATGGTTAACCATATACACACTCTTATCCCAAGACTATGAACTTAAAATATGTGTCATTATTGTAAGTACTATGAATACTAAATAAATATATTGCGAAAATTGTTGAGGAAGATTTAGCTGCTTTCATTGTGCAATTTATGTAAATTGGTAAAAGCTGAAGTGAAAATATAAACACTTCCAGGGGTTAGTCAAAGCTGTGGTTAGCTTCAATTTTCAGATGTTCTATCCCAAGTAAAATTTCCGTGGATAGCTTGGTTGATAATTACCAAAAGATAGGTGAACAAGGCTATAAAGAATAAAATGTTTTACCTCCAAATCTAACAAAATCTTCATTAAGGATATGATTCCACAACTTTTGAGCAGAAAACTGAATACCTTTCAGTCCGTCCAACCCATGCCAGCATGGAAAACAGACGTTAAACGGTTATGATGATGATGATGAACTGTACTCCTTAATATGCTATCCATTTAACCAGCCCAGTATTAGTACTTCATCCATTCAACACCCCTCTCTTTAATCTCTTGTCTACTCAAAACCTCCACCCCTTATCCATTCAAATACCTCATCCCTTAATATTATAACTGTTCAAGCACCTTGGGCCTTTGAGTAGAAACTCCTCTAACAATACTCTTTTACTCTTTTACTTGTTTCAGCCATTTGGCTGCGGCCATGCTGGAGCACCGCCTTTAGTCCAGCAAATCGACCCCAGGACACATTCTTTGTAAGCCTAGTACTTACTGTATCGGTCTCTTTTGCCGAACCGCTAAGTTACAGGGACATAAACACACCAGCATCGGTTGTCAAGTGATGTTGGGGGGACAAACACAGACACACATACATATATATATATACATATATACGACAGGCTTCTTTCAGTTTCCGTCTACCAAATCCACTCACAAGGCTTTGGTCGACCCAAGGCTATAGTAGAAGACACTTGCCCAAGGTGCCACACAGTGGGAATGAACCTGGAACCATGTGGTTGGTAAGCAAGCTACTTACCACACAGCCACTCCTATTTCATTATTTATGAGTCAGTGGTCCTCAACTAGGGTTTATATGGTGCTTGGAAGTTCATACAAGATTTTTTTTATTAAACTACTTATCCTTCTACAATACACCAGATAATACTCTTTTATTTGTTTCAGCCATTTGTGGCCATGCTGGAGCACAGCCTTCAGTTGAACAAATTGATCCCAGGATTCATTCTTTGTAAGCCTGATACTTATTCTATCAGTCAAACAATAGTGGAGGCACACACACACACACACACACACACACACACACACGATGGGCTTCTTTCAGTTTTCTTCTGCCAAATCCACTCACAAGGCTTTGTTCGGCCTGAGGCTATAGTAGAAGATATTTACCCAAGATGCCACACAGTGGGACTGAACCCGGAACCATGTGGTTGAGAAACAAGCTTCTTACCACACAGCCACTCCTGCACCTATCTTAATCTTTTCTAAATACAATTTCCAACAAAAGGATTTTTTTTAAAGCCTCAGATGACTATGAGGTTCCACCCAAGGGGTCCATAAGTAAAAAATGGCTGATAACCACTGAGTAATCTGAAAATGACTGGTAGAAAATAGGGAGTTGTTGGTACAGATTTAACCCTTTTGTAACCAACCCGGCTGAAACTGCCTCTGGCTCTGAGTACAAATGTCTTGCTTTCATAAGTTTTGAATTAAAATCTTCCACCAAACCTTAGTCACAATTTATATTCCTAACACTAGCTTAATGATAACTCAGTTATTTTACTAAATTCCTTGTTATATTTAAAGTAATTAAAAGAAACAGAGCATCTCAACAGAAATATGGTAACAAAAGGGTTAACAAGTGATTAATTTAACCCTTTTGATACCAACCCAGCTGAAACCACCACTGGGTCTGAGTACAAATATCTTGTTTTCAAAAGTTTTAAATTAAAATCTTCTACCAAGCCTTAGTCACAATTTATGTTCCTAACACTAGGTGAATGATAACTAAGTTATTTTACTAAATTCTTTGTTATATTTAAAATTAATTGAAAGAAACACAGAGCATCTCAACAGAAATATGGTAACAAAAGGGTTAAAGATGTTGACAATATCTGGAGTCTCAGGAAACTGGCAGTATTCTACATTGGCCAGAAAAGGTTTATAAAAGAAAACATCAGTGAGATGGTTTGTTGTGAAGAGAGAAAATCCCAACTTATGTAATGCTTGTTCTTTATAAGGGTGAGAGATAATAGAGGGACTTTAACTTCAGGATTGTAAAAGTGAAATTGTGAAATAGAAAGAGAAATGAAGAGTGAGTCATGGGTGGAGAGGTTGAAGAAATAGGAGAGGGTGGGGGAAAAGGGGGAATAGTGTGGGAAGTAGTAGGAGTAGTAAGGATAGGAAGTGGATAACATGAGAGGAAGAAATGTTTGGGTGGTGGGTGGTAGGGAGAGGCAGATCAGTTGGAATGGGAGGTAGCTGGTGAGGGTCAGGTCAATTGGGTGAACAGATAAGAGAGACAGCAGAGTTAAAAGGACATGAACAAATAAGACAGGCTTACACATAAACACAAATGGGAGAGAGAGGGAAAGGAAAGGGAATGAATTAACAATGGGAGAGTTCAAATAATAAAAATAGACCCCTAAACAAATATAATTGGGGTGTAAACAGTATTCCTTTATTTGTTTCAGTCATTTTGACTGTGGCCATGCTGGAGCACCGCCTTTTAGTCGAGCAAATCGACCCCAGGACTTATTCTTTGTAAGTCTAGTACTTATTCTATCAGTCTCTTTTGCCGAACTGCTAAGTTATGGGAATGTAAACACACCAGCATCGGTTGTTAAGCAATGTTGGGAGACACACACACACACACACACACATATATACGATGAGCTTGTTTCAGTTTCCATCTACTAAATCCACTCACAAGTCTTTGATTGACCAGAGGCTATAGTAGAAGGCACTGGCCCAAGGTGCCACGTAGTAGGACTGAACCCGGAACCATGTGGTTGGTAAGCAAGCTATGTACCACACAGCTACTCCTGTGCCTATGTATAGTATTTGCACAAACTATACACAACATATAAGATCAAATGTTATGTAAACATTCATGGATGTGTAGACAAACTCAAATACATACGCACACAATACAGAACCATATAAACAAATACAAGCCAAAAACAGAAAATATAGAAGAGTAAGTAAGGATGTTGTCTACAAGAGTTGCATCTATGTCACAAACAATGTGTATAGTCATATGCACCGAGTATGCATAAAATACAACAGATATAGAAACAGTTATATATAGCACAAACATTAAACACACACATACACACACACACACACACAACTTGGATCCTATCAAGCTCATGCTAGCACGGAAAATGAACATTAAAGGATGCTACTGCTGATCTCTCTCCAAATACACACACACACATATATTATCTTTTACATCTTTCGATCCGTAGACTGTGGCCATGCTGGGGCATCCCTTTGAGGAATTTTAATTGAACAAATTGACCCCAATACTTATTATTTTTTTAAGCCTAGTGCTTAAACCCTCGGTATGTTTTGCTGAACCACTTAGTTACAGGGCTGTAAACAAACCAACACCAGAGGGGACAAATACAAATGTAGAGCTTTTCTATTTGAAAATGAAAAAGGGAAAAAAGAGAAAAATAAGTAAAATTCCAATCAAAAGGGGTCGGGATTTTACTTCTTTTTTCTCTTTTTTTTCCCTTTTTCTTTTTCATTTTCGAAAAGAAAAGCTCTACATTTGAATTTGTCTTTGCTGTGTTCAGCCCTGTGTGGCCAATAAAGAAAGTTGTCTGTCTGTCTGTCTGTCTGTCTGCCTGCCTATCTGTCTGTCTATCTATCTATCTATCTATATATAGGCATGTAGTATTTGGTCTTTTGCATTTTATAATAGTGAAGTTGCAAACTTGTTTGCTTTTGGATTTTTGCCCTAGTTACCATATTTTTCAATTTCTTGGGTTGCCTTTTGCTTTTGATGATTGGTTGATTTTCTAGAACTTTTTCCTTTTATTCACCTTTATTTACATTAGATGAGTTTTTTATAAATATGATCAACTATTTCTGCATTTCTAAGGTTAAATGTAAATGCATCTGCTAAGACATTTTACTTGGTTTTACTTCTTAACTTCCTTACATCTTGAATATTTATCCTTTTCTATTTTCATTTGTCATTAGAGTTAGAGGAACTACTCTTTGAATAAGTATGTTTTTCAATTCATCTATTCTTTGATCACATTTTGTAGAATTCGATGTTATTGTACCAATTCTCTTTGCAATATTGAATGGAATGTTTGTTCTTGTATGTTTAAGATGACAGGATGGGAAGAGAAGATACTACCCTGAATCCATGGGTTTGCAGTAGATATCTGTTTCTATCTTGCCATCTGCTTTCATAATTAAAACATCTAAAAATTGAAATTCCTTCTGGTTGAACTATATTATGAAGTTACTATTATGTTACTATTAATTCACTACTTCCGTGAGATAATAAATGTCTAGATTGAATTAAATACAAATCTATAAATCAAAACTATAGTTTCTGTGACCAAGAGCACATGGTATTGTATCAGCTTATTTAATTAGCATATGTATAATTAAATTTTATTAATAGATGTTGGCCAAGAAAACAATTCTTAGAAATTATCAATATCTTCCTGGAAAGTAATAGTAAAGGCAAATTATTTGACTGAACAGAAAAGAAAGAATTTAGAAGCATAAATGTTAAAGACTAATGATTATTTATAGGAGAAATGAATGTAAAGAAAACCCTGAAGCAACATTTATTAAAAATTACTTAACTTTAATAGAGCAGACATGGGTTTGTAATTAAGATGTCTGCTTCATAATAATGTACTTTCAGGTTCAATCATGGAACAAGTGAGTTCTTCTGTAGCTTCAGGTAAGTCAATGCCTCATAAGTGAATATGGTAGATGGAGAGAGTACAAAGCCCTTTGTATTTGTGTGTGTCTGATTATATTCTGCACTGAGCTGAATTATTTGTCTTTGAACAAATTATGTGGTTGTAGTTATGCACTTCCAATGACATGTCGAATGAGTATTCCCTCGTGTGACAAAGGGAAAGAGTTAATGACAGGAAAGGCAAATGGCAATAGAAGCAATTTTTTTTAGTAATATGCATTCATCTAACCCATACTTCGATGAGAAAATGGATGTAAAATGCACAAACAAATGAATCAAAATTGAAAGGTAAAATGGATCAGAGATTACTGTATAAGAAGACTAATTAAATGCATGTAAATTACGGTAGAGGGATAAAGATCATCATCATCGTCATTGTCGTTGTTTAACGTCCGTTTTTCATGCTGGCATGGGTTGGACAGGTTGACTGGGGACTGGCAAGCCAGGAAGCTGCACGAGGCTCCAATCTGATCTGGCAGTGTTTCTTCAGCTGGATGCCCTTCCTAATGCCAACCACTCTGAGAGTGTAGTGGATGCTCTTTACATGCTACCGGCACGGGAGCCAGTCAGGCAGCACTGGCATCAGCCATGTTCGGATGGTGCTTTTTATGTGCTACTGGCACAGGAGCCAGTCGGGGTGGGGATTCTAAATTTGGGGATCATTTTGGATTATTAAACTTACCAGACACCCTCTAGTGAATCAGCTCTTATTGTGCAGATATAAATTTTCCATTCCTCAGGTATTTTAAATCAGTCAAACAAAAAGTTACAGTTTTTAAATATGACAATGGTAGTTGGTAACTTTTTCAATGTACAAGCAATATATCAAACTAGGAAATGTAATCAAAAGAACAATTTTTGTCAAAACTGAAGCCAACCTTCTGCTGAAATCGTAATAATCTTAACACAATGATTATATAGGTTAATGCAACTGTGTTATAGTTGCAGCCCAATTAAATAAGTATTTTCTAGTTCATTATTTTAACAAATAATTTAAAATACAGAAAGAGTAGGAAATTGCAGGCAGATGAAAAACAATAAAACTTATTTAAATTTTTTCTTATATTTTCTTTCTTAGGATTAAATAGGAAAATGTTTGATTATATTTTTTTTTAAACACTACTGTGAAGATACTTAAAAGCAAATATGAAAGTAAATTAAAAAAACAAAAACATGAAAAAAGTTAAGAGCCCATTGGGTTTTCACTTTTATTCACTTTTGAATTTTAAACAATAATGTTTTTTAAAAAATGTAAAACTGATTGATAAATATAAAAATCATTAATGACTTTTCTCTTATCCGTTTTAATTATGTTAATTCATTAGCTTCTCTCTTTTCTTATCCACTCTCTCTCTCTCTCTCTCTCTCTCTCTCTCTCCACCTGCCAATATTCTCTCTATTTGTTCATCTCCTCCATACCTATCTCACTCTCTTTGACTTTATTCACAACATTCCAATATACTTTATATTCCTTTCCTAACAGTTACCTGTACCACAATCATTAGGATTCTCTTCCACAGCACACACACTTACAACTGAACTGATTTTTGCTCCATCCCATCACACCCTAGTTTTCTCAGACTTTAGAGAAGTTATAAAGAGTGCTCAAGAAGACCCAGCAATCTCAGCAAGAAACTGAAGTTACAAAAACAAAATGTCTATATCTGCAATTCCCTCCACCATTACTCCCCTAATTTCTTCATTTAATCATTCCACCATCCCCCTCATTCTCTATCTCTGATCTCTCCACCACTTGTCAACTGTAATCAACTAAGAGTAGAACTACATATTTCATTAAGCTTTCTGAGTTACCAGTTATCTTTCTCATTACTCATAACCACTTCAGTTGTCTCCCATCATTCATCCTTACATTGTCATTCTTCACTCACATTTTACATAGATCATGCCACCCTTACATGCTGTCAAATTACCTCTCCCTTTCCACTGAACCACATCCTGTTCGTTTACCCATATCACTATACATCTCTCACTCTCTGCTATGCACTCCAGTTTTCTTGCCACTCGCACTTTTTCGACCTATCTACCTGTGTGTCATCACTTTCTCTCTATCCCGCTGCTCTTCACCCATTTCTACTAACAATCAGCATCTACATCTCAACTCATATATATCACCGATTATCCCTCCAGCATTTCTAATCCTCTTCAATGCCCTCAATCCAACTCATTTTTATCATAAGCACCCCTCACCCCACTTCTTAACCTCTTCATACATACTAGCTTTTTCCTATCTAGCCTCCATTCCAGTTCTTCTTCTCCTGCCCCCAACACTCCCTAGATATATCCTGACACCATGTCACCACCATCTTTATTGTTCTTTCCTGTTTTACATCAATTACTCCAACACTGTATAATGTGTCTCTTCCATTGCAAAAAGTCAGTTCTGATCACTATCTTAATACCTTTATCACCTAACATAAATCTCTCTATCTCTCTCTCTCTCTCTCTCTCTACTGCAGCTCCTCTCAGCCGATGCAGATCTTAGTTTTGCAAGCTGCATGGCAACCTTACTAATGCTGATGACACAAAACAACAAAAGAATAATAATAAAAGCACCCAGTCCAATGTGGAAGGTTATCCGTCCACAGGAACCACGTCAAAGCAGACTCTGGAGTATGTTGCAGTCTTCTGACCTGTTGGATCTTGAGGAACCATCCAACCCATGCCAGCATGGAATACGGATGCTGAAGATGAGGATGAGTCCAATGAGTGACCTATACCACTGAAAACTTTGTAAGTGTGAACCCAACAGTCACTCTCTGACCAGCTGTAACCAACAACCATTTAACTATATATATATATATATATATATATATATTTTTTTTTATCATCATCATTTAATGTCTGCCTGCCATACTGGTATGGGTGGGACGGTTTCACAAGAGCCAGGCAGAAGCCTGCACCAGACTTCTGTGACTGTTTTGGCAAGATTTTTACAGCTGGATGCCCTTCCTAACACCAACCATTAAGCAGAGTGGACGTAGTGCTTTTCATGTGGCACCTGCATTAACAGGGTCACCAAGTACTTGCAAGACATATATATATATATATAGAGAGAGAGAGAGAGAGAGAGTGAGAGAGAGAACGTGATATGAAGAACAAGATATTCTTTAATTCTTTTACTTGTTTCAGTCATTTGACTGTGGCCATGCTGGAGCACTGCCTTGAAGGGTTTCCTCATTTGAATAAATCGACCCTGGGATTATGGTTCTTTTAACCTAGTACATATTCTATTGGTCTCTTTTGCTGAACTGCTAAATTACAGGGATATAAACCCATCAACACCAGTTGTTGAGCAGTGATGGAGAGGGGGAACAAACATAGACACAAAGACACGTGCATGCACACACACACACACACACACACACACACACACACACACACACACACACATATATATACATATATGACAAGCTTCTTTCAGTTTCTGTCCATGAAATCCCACTCACAAAGCTTTGATCAGCTCGAGGCTATAGTGGAAGACACTTGCTGAAGGTGCCACGCAGTGGAACTGAACCTGGAACCATGCAGTTGGGAGACAAGTTTCTTATCACACAGCAATGCTTGTGCCTATGTAAATAAATTTCTTGAGTATAGTTGTATGGAGTATACAGTCACAAAGTGTGGGTGAATGTGCTAATGGAAATGGCAGTGAGGGGTCACTAGTTCAGGGAATATAGCAGTTTATCATGTAATGACTCACCAATCAGATGAACAATATTTTTGTGAGTATGGTCAATAACCAATTAAGATTTGTCAGCAATACTTCTGTGTTAGACCTATTTGGTTTGTGTATAGGATCAGTAACTGTTCAAGAATAAGTTATTATTACATGACTTTATAAAAGATACATTGTCTATTTGAAACTGTTATAAAGATGATAATAGGCTTTTTAAAATCCTGTGCTATCATGTCTTATACTGAGCTGAAAATATATTTTTGATTGTTAATTTTTTTTCATACAACTTTTCCAGATAGACAATCTTAATTTGTAGATTAGACTTAATCCGTCGGATGCTTCCTCTTACATGGAAGAAGTCAAGAATAATTAACTCATGGCTTGAGTATAAAACTTTCTTTTTATATGTGATACTACCCATTTGGAAACCCTCTACATTGATTTTAAATTATGATAAACACGAGAGCAATATATAATACTAATATATACCTACATAAAGGGACAATAGAAAACCATTTCTGCAGCTGATGGAAATAATTATGTTACCTTCCATTGTTAAATAGGAAGTTGTTGGAAAATTAATGTTTCTACAAGATTGGATTCCATATTTTAAATTCATTACCATAGGCTTGATAGCCAATTAACTGGTCAGAAGAAATAGTTGGAGGACAACAGAATCTATTGTAGCAGTAATAATAGTCATTTTCCCCTCAACAGAATATCATGTCAGCTCCCTATTAAGAGCTCAAAAAGAAAATTCTATATAGAAATGACTTCTCAGTTATTTATATAATTTTTTTTTCTGTTTTTGTTTTACTTTAATTCATAAACAATTTCTTCAAGTACTTTAAGGCAACTACACAGAAGATGGAAGGACATCATATGAATATAGTTTAAATAGAACCAGCACAAGACACAAATTAGATCACAAGCTCTAAAAAATCTAAATGCAAGCTTATTGACAAAAACCATATCCAGTAGGGAGGGAACCCACATCTATGACAACTGAGTATGCTTACAATGGTACAGATGACATTCAGCTTGAACATCTGTCAGTGTTTGCAGGAAAACATAGGGAAGGAGGTACTTCCAAATCCCTCTTGATCTGTGTAGAGATGGGTGTTATTATATATAGATTGTTTTTGAGAGACATAGTTGTCATGTCACAAGTCCCCATTGAAGAAGGATCTCACTGACAGAGCTTGAGCCGTTTATGTTACATGTAGATGACCCCTGTGAGTGGAAGACTACAGGGATGTGAAGCATAAGATCATCAGTATAGAAGTGTGAGATGTTAAATGTGGAAGCAAGTAGGTTACTTATGTACAACAGGAAGGGCATGGGAGACATTGTTGAATCTTGGGGTACACCAGAATTGATAAAATGGGGTGATTAAAGAAAGCCCCATTGGCCCATGCAGCAACAGTATAAGAATCTTTCAATTCCAGAATTGAGAGATGAGTGCAGGCCATAGCTGGGTATGTTGACAAGATGAATCCTATGACAAACATTGCAGGAGTAGCTGTGTGGTAAGTAGCTTGCTTACCAACCACATGGTTCCGAGTTTAGTCCCACTGTGTGGCACCTTGGGCAAGTGTCTTCTACTATAGCTTCGAGTCAATCAAAGCCTTGTGAGGGGATTACATATATTCATATGGTAGACAGAAACTGAAAGAAGCCTGTCATATATATGTATATATATATGTGTGTGTTTGTGTGTCTGTGTTTGTCCCCCAGCATCACTTGACAGCCGATGCTGGTGGGTTTACGTCCCCATTACTTAGCGGTTCAGCTAAAGAGACTGATAGAATAAGTACTAGGCTTACAAAGAATAAGTCCTGGGGTCGATTTGCTCGAGTAAAGTCGGTGCTCCAGCATGGCCACAGTCAAATGACTGAAACAAGTACAAGAGTAATGTTGAGTGCAATTACATTGCTTTCACCAAAGTCCTCAAAACTGTTGAATGTGATATGAGAGTAAAATTCCAGTGAATTTGATTTTATAGAAGTCATAATGGATGTTACTGAATAGAAAGAGAGAGAGAGAGAGAGAGAGAGAGAGAGAGAGAGGGTGGAGAGAAAGAGAAAAAGGTGGTGATGAAGATTGCTTTTGGCTGTATCTGTTTCCATAATCTCTGATATGTTAGAAGGGAGAACAATAAGTAAGTAGTTAGTGATGTGACAGATGTTGGTATTCTTGATATAGTACAAACTGCAGTATGTTTTTAAACAGTAGCAAAGAGTTTGTGTGTGAGAGAGAGAGAGAGAGATTGAAGAGTTTGATGAAGATAGGAACAAGGTGACATGTTGGGGTGTGATTGAAATTCTTTTAACAAAACTTGTTGCAATGCTGGTTTCACATGAGCAGAGGCTTTATTGTTATCAAGACCCAAGCTAGCCTTGATTGAGCAGATGTTTGATTGGAGGCATTATAACGGTAACCTTTAGTGTGTGTGTTTGGGAGGGGGGGCATAGTGTCCCCTCAGATACATTATCAAATGTATTCCTTTTTTAAGAAGGTAGAATATGGTATGAGGAGAATTAGGCCACTAATTTTCGCTGGTTGAGCAACCACAAATATGCTCCTTTCTTAGTTTGGAAGATATTTCATAACTGTTAGCTGTGTATACATGATGATGAGGCTCAGGCTAAAATATTACTGCGTGCATGTTGTAGTGATGTCATCTTGAGGGTCTCCAGCACACATGCATGCATGCCTGCCGAAAGGTCCCTGATGCAAATGCGCAGAAAACTAGCAGCAGCAGAGTTCTCTTGTACCTCAGACTCGAGATGCAGCTGCTGAACGATGCAGATGTGTCCTCAGCAGCTCTCTGTTTGCCTCTGCTGCTAACCGGTATTTGACCAGTTCTGTGTAGCTGGATTTCTGTGAAGAATGCCTTCACAAAGTATGATTAACTCAGACTTTGCTGCTTCCACACCAGACCTGGCTACCTACTGTCCCAAGGTGTAAATATTTTGTACATACAAAATAAAAGGATTGTTTTTATGTTCGGATGTTTTCTTGTTCCGGGCTGTGTAGTAAGTAACTTGCTTACCAACCACATGGTTCTGGGTTCAGTCCCACTGCGTGACACCTTGGGCAAGTTTCTTCTACTATAGCCTCGGGCCAACCAAAGCCTTGTGAGTGGATTTGGTAGACGGAAACTGAAAGAAGCCCGTCGTATATATCTATATATATATATATGAGTATGTGTGTGTATAAGTTTGTGTGTCTGTGTTTGTCCCCTCAACATCGCTTGACAACCGATGCTGGTGTGTTTATGTCCCCATAACTTAGCAGTTCGGCAAAAGAGACTGATAGAATAAGTACTAGGCTTACAAAGAATAAGTCCTGGGGTCGATTTGTGTGACTAAAGGCGGTGCTTCAGCATGGCCACAGTCAAAAGACTGAAACAAGTAAAAGAGAGAAAAAGAAAGAGAGTAAGGAATTGTGTGGCACCCTTCCAGTGCCAACCATTTTACCTCTTATAATGTAATATCACCAAGTGGCCAGCAAAAATGGAGACTTTCTTCAATGGTTGAGGGGTGGTAGGTAGGAAGTTTCTATAAAGTTTGTAACAGTATAATTTCCATGCGATTTGGTGAAAAGTGATTATTTAAGTAGGCTTAAATATATATTCAGAAAAAGAAAAGAAAAAAAAAACAGTGATATATTGGCTATTTGATGAAACATGTAAAGGCTAAAGAACCATTTTCTACAAAGCAGTAATTCAGCAGACATAGAATACTACAACAAAATGAATTATGTTGTGAAATATAATGTATACAAGAACAGGAGATGAATGTTACCATGATTAAACTAGAAGTGGATGCTATAGATGTCAAAAGATGGAATATTTCATCAGACAATCATAAATCTATCAAGAAAAATTTGTTTCATTTACTGATGTTGTGAGTAGCAGTGAGTTAAGATTTCTGAATGGTGGACCTCACAGAAGAGATGATAATCAGAATCAAAATTAATGGTGATTTGCTGTTCTGGAAACTTGACTGACCTATGCCATCATGGACATACGGACATTAAAACAGTCGTGATGAACAACACACTTTACATACAAAAATACAGTTTTTAATCAAAATTAAAAGGAATTAGAAAATTAAATATGTTAACTTAAAACTTAAATAAATGATTAAATGAAGTAACAAAAAGAAATTTCTTTCACACAGTTATTTATTATGAGAAAGTTTATTGGTTAAATAAAGGAAAAACCATATTCAAGAAAGATAAGATATTTAACTGGTTGTGAAAAGAACTCGTTAAAATTAATGATTACCTTACACTATGATACAAATCTTTATTTCAAGTTACACCCAACAATGTCTTTTAGTATTTTAGCAGGTTATCTACAAAAGTTTAGTCCAAAGTATCATATTCATAAAAAAGTATATATATGCTAAAAATATAGGTGCAGCGTGGGTGTGTGGTAAGAAGCTTGCTTCCCAACCACATGGTTCAGGGTTCAGTTCCACTGCATGGCATCTTGGGCAAGTGTTTTTTACTATAGCCTCAGGCCGACCAAAGCCTTGTGAGTGGATTTGGTAGATGGAAACTGAAAGAAGTCTGTTGTGTGTGTGTTTGTGTACATATATATATATATGTGTTTGTGCTTGTCCCTCCACCATTGCTTTACAATCGATGTTGGTGTGTTTACATTCCCGTAACTTAGTGGTTCAGCAAAAGAGACTAATAGAATAAGTACTAGGCTTACAAAGAATAAGTCCTGAGGTCGATTTGTTCGACTAAAGGCAGTGCACCAGCATGGCCACAGTGAAATGAATGAAGCAAGTAGATGAATGCAAAGGGCAAAATTATAGGTGGATCATGTAAAACTTGTGTAAAATGACACCCAAGAAAGGGTGATTTTAAAAGAAGAGTTCTCTAATAATAAATGTGTTAGTTACTGCCCTCTGTGCAAAGATTCTCCACAAATCCTCACCAGCCTTGTCTATTCTATGTCTCTTTCCATTGCTATCAGCTATGTAGTTATTTCTCTTCTGGTATCAAGACTGACCGTATTTGTAAACTTCCAAGTTGGAACCAAAGCATACTGTCCAATTATCACAATATATTTTTTTATCATTTCTTAACTTATATATGGTACTTTTATAACATCTCAAATCACTTCATTTCTCATAAAATCATGCCACTTCACCCCTAGATATTTGGTAATGTTATATTTTCAAAGCCTACAGGATTGCTTTTTTGTGACACTTTCCCCATATTTTAATACTTTTTCTTACTGATGACATACAGTTTAATTTTCATTGTAATCACTATTCTATGTGATCTCAACACATCTGAAAATACTCCCATTACTTGACTTTTTAAAATTTTACATTAATGTTTCCATCACTTCCTATGAAAATACTTAGATATTTAAATTTATTGGACTCATTTAGTATGTACCCACTTAATGATGCAGTTCTTTTCTCTGCTTATTATTCATAATTCTAGTTGTATTGATGCTTATCTTTAAGTCTACATCTTTAACCATTTTGTGAAGCTTGCATATAATTCTTTGCATTCTAATTTTTATATTTCATTAATTTCATTAATAGACAAACTAACATCACCAGTATAAATCTGCCAAATACTTTTCAATGCCTTCTCTTTCTTTCCATTTCGAATTCATCATCGTCATTATCGTCATCATCGTTTAACGTCTGCTTTCCATGCTAGCATGGGTTGGACAATTTGACTGAGGACTGCCGAACTGGATGGCTGCACCAGGCTCAATCTGATCTGGCAAAGTTTCTACAGCTGCATGACCTTCCTAACGCCAACCACTCTGAGAGTGTAGTGGGTGCTTTTACATGCCACCGGCACAAGGGCCAGTCAGGCGGTACTAGCAACGGCCATACTCAAAATGGTGTTTTTTACGTGCCACCTGCACAGGAACATAGGAATTGTTTCCTTAAATGTTTTGAAGTTCATTAGAACACATAAGAAAGGCTACTGAACATGCCCCTGCACTCCCACCTTCAAATTTATTTAAGAATCAACCGTTTAAGTTTACCATGACATTTACTTCTAAGATGTCTTGTACTTATTGCGATGACATACTTTTCCTTCAAATCGTAGTAACTCACATCTTCTAGGCTATAACCATATATACACAATTGAATGCTTTTTCATATATATAAATAATATTTGTTAACAGTTACTGTCATCTTTTTATTATGGTTAATCATTTACTAATACATTATTTATCTGGTGTATTAATAGCTCAAGACAGCAGGATCTCAAAAAAGGTCAACACATGACTAGCCCAGAAGAAGCATGCACTGACAAGTTACAAATAATGTAGCGAAACAGTGAAATAATAAAACTTTTTGATAGTAAAAAAAAAAAAAAAATGTAACAATGACTTCTTTATCTCGACAATTGTACAACATCTTTATAGATACAGTATATTTAACTTCAAAACATCAGAAACATGAACACTATTTCACTGATAGATTTTCTTCCTTTATTTTACTTACAACGAAGGGATTTGTACATAAATAGAAATTTCATGATGATCATGATAATGATGATGATGATAGTAAAAGTACTTTCTGTTAGCTACAGATATTAAGAAATGTATTCATATTGCATCATCTGAAGAAGATACTTAAAATTAATTTATGTTTCAAAGAGTCAAAATAATGAGATGTGTGATAAATTATTTAAAAGTAAGTGTTTTCTAGAAGACTAATCTAACAAAATATTTTATTTTAGATCACAGACTAACATTAAATCAAGTTGTTGTTATGATGGAGATAATGTTATATTCTTTAAAGAAGGAATATAAAATGTGACAGAAAGGAAACAAATTATATACACTAAATTATAGGTTTCTTGTTTTGAAGTATAATTAATGACAGTATTTGAACAGCATTAAAGTAACTGTTTCTTAATGAATTTGACTAAAACATTACCTTTTGAATATGTAATCATGATAGGAATGGTGGCATTCTGGTAGAAAGTGAATTATCAAGGTGTATTTTTTACCTGGAATAAGGAGCAGCTTGTTGAAGTAGGAACTGTTAAGGTGAAAGCTTATATATTTAGCTTGAAATGTCATAAAGTTTGGTAATTGTTAACTGACTGCGATAAAAACTACCTTGAGGTTTTTCCTATGATGAAATAACTGTCCTGATAGACTAAGCAAAAGTGCAGCATCTTTTTGATAGATTATTAACATCAATAATACTGAAAATGTATCTGTACAATGCTGTATTTAGGAAAAAAAAAAAAGGCTAATCTAAAGAAATTTCTATAAGAGATGTTCTGTATAAAAGAACAATAACTTTTGAGAAATAGAAGGTAGACAAAAGGATATTGAATGTTTGTATTGAATTAATACAAACTAACAGAGAAAGGGTAATTATTACACAAGAAGCAGTAATGATGAACTAAATGTAATTGAGAAAACATAACTTGTACTGAATATAGAAGTAAATATAAAGTTGAATGGCTGATAAGACTCGTTAAAAAATTGCTGAGTTTACAGAAAATGGTTTAATCCCTGTGATACAGCAATCAATATGTAGCTTGAAATATGTCTGGGGTAATTAGTGAAAATTAGGTCACTAAATATCAGTAATTAAGAATTAAAAAAAAAAAAAACACATTGCAGAATTTAAGAAATAAATATTGCCCGTTGGTATGAAAAGGAAAACTTATTGTTTTTATAAACTCCATTCATGCTAAAATTTGATAATTTTTCTCTTAGACTGAATATTGATATGTTTTAATGTGGCACAAAGTTATTTTAAAACAGGTTGGAATTTTATAGTTAAGATCCCTGTAAGATCCCTGATCCATATTGAATAAGGGTACTGAATGAGTGAAAGTAAAAATTTACTTCAATGAGATTTGAACTTAGAAGCATGATATATTAAAACTAAATACAACACTCGGCTTTCTGCACCACATCCCTTAGATAAAATATTGAAATAAGATATTTGAGAGTTCAATACATGCGTAATAAGAATCAGTGATTAAACTTTCTCTTGACATTTTCACTTTTTTATTGGTTCAATCTTTTTAGTCTCAATCAGGAAAGATTCCCATTTCACAAACTAGCTATTCCCATTTAAATGCTCTATTTACATTTCCTCTTCTCCAGGATTTCGTCTTTCAACTTTTATGACACAATTCCTCAACGTAAAGTAGTTTCTATTGGATCTTAGAATTAATTAACAGGTGCATCAAAGAGAAACTGAAATTTAATAGTTGTTTATTCACTTCGTTATTTAGAATATTACTTGGTGATATAATATAGGAAATATTATACCTAAGTGTTCAACGGTTTGCTATGATTTATGGCATTCTCCATTTAAATGTCTAAATGTCACCTGATGAATTCAATTAATGTTACTCCCTCACCTATCAACCTAGCAAAGAGATTTATAGAAAATCAAGGCTGAAACTCAAAATCTCAGACTCAATTTGCACCACCTATTTAATTTATCAATCAAATTTCTTGGCTATTTTGTCTTCTCTGTACAATTTTACAACACCCATAATACTTGTATTGGTGGGTGATTTGATTGCTTTAAGATGTTCTATTTTCTCATATAGACAATTCAAGAAAAATATTCTTTAAATACGTTACTATATTATAACATGCTTATCTGTTCTTAAAGTATTACCTTATTGGATTTGATGTTTTTAAGGAGTGGCTGTGTGGTAAGTAACTTGCTTACCAACCACATGGTTCCAGGTTCAGTCCCACTGTGTGACACCTTGGGCAAGTGTCTTCTACTATATCCTCAGGCTGACCAAAGCCTTGTGAGTGGATTTGGTAGACGGAAACTGAAAGAAACTCATATATATAGGTGCAGGAGTGGCTGTTAGGTAAGTAGCTTGCTTACCAACCACATGGTTCCGGGTTCAGTTCCACTGCATGGCACCTTGGGCAAGTGTCTTCAACTATAGCCTCAGGCTGACCAAAGCCTTGTGAGTGGATTTGGTAGACTAAAACTTAAAGAAGACCGTTGTATATATATATATATGTATATGTGTGTGTATATGTTTGTATGTCTATGTTTGTCCCCACCAACATCGCTGAACAACCGATGCTGGTGTGTTTATGTCCTCGTAACTTAGCGGTTCGGCAAAAGAGAATGATAGAATAAGTACTAGGCTTACAAAGAATAAGTCCTGGGGTCGATTTGCTCAACTAAAGGCGGTGCTCCAGCATGGCCACAGTCAAATGACTGGAACAAATAAAAGAATAATAGAATATGCAGACCTGGTATAGAGAAGGTATGTTATTGATGAGATCACATATGCTGACAAAAGGACTTTGACAAACCGAACTGATCAATTGGTTAACCAAACAATTAATCAAACAGTTGATTGGTTAAGTAGTTAATTAGTTAACCATTTCACTAATAAATAATAAAGAAATGAATAATGGTCCTCCAAAGATACAACACATCAAGAATCTTGCAAACCAAATACAAAAATGAAATATTTCCCGAGTACTATTTTTAAATAAATCTCATGATGTTGTATACTGTGCGGCATCTATAATAATGATAATAATCTTAACAATATCAATTGAGTTACAAAGCAATGGAAAGTGTGAGTAGTATGTGTCCCTGGATAAGGCAAATAGGCATAAAACCTAGTTTAGTGCAACTTCAGTAAACAATATTATTTGGGACAACTGGGACACTTAGGGAGGTTCTTGGCATCAAAAGTACTTGTAGCCCAGTGTTAAGAATATTTTTACCAACAGTCTAATCTGTTTTGCATAAATGAAATAATAATAATAATAATAATAATCTTTTCTGCTAAAGGCCAAGGTCTCAAATTTGGTGGGAGGGGACTAGACGATTACATTGACCCCAGTGTTTCACTGGTACTTGATTTATCGACCCCAAAAGGATGAAAGGCAAAGTCAACCTCAGCAGAATTTGAACTCAGAATGTAGCAACAGGCAAAATACCAGCTTGTCACATTGAATAATGATGATGATGATGATGATGATGATCATGGTAACAATAATAATAATGATAATAATGATAATAATAATAATAATAATAATAATAAAGAAAAACTCAGAAGACATTTAAAATTAGATCAAAATGATAATATCTGACATTTAAGATTTACTTTGTTAAAAAGAGTGAGTTGTAAAAAAAATGAACCAGTATAATTATAGGAAAGACTAGTTGGTGTATGTTAAATAACTACTGCTATATTTATAAAAATAGAGGCCAAACAAGCTATGGTGATTGACATTCTCAAACTCATCTAGATAATTAATTTTCAATACACATTCAATATTTTATCATTTCATCAGCTGGTGTGGGTCATACGGCTTGACATATATCCACGTGTTGTATTATTTCACTTGCAAAGCCTAAATTGATCATCTAGCTACTTTGCAATTAAATCTTTCTTAATCTCTGCCCTGTAGATTTCTCATACAGCCCCCAAATACATAATCTATTCTTATTACAAGTTCATAATACAGTCATAATGCAGCCTTTATCTCTAGCATGTGAATTCCAATACATTTAATACGCAATAACTTCCTCAACACAGCTGCCCGGAAGGTATCTCGAAAGTTCACATTGTACATCAAAGCGATCATATTCAGCTTATCCTGGCTGCAAATTGCATATCACTTTGTTTTAATGTTTCCTCGATATGTGTGTGTCTGTGTTAAAAAGAATTTATAGTTTAAAACACATTTGAGGAGAATAATAACAAAACATTCCCTGAAGGAATGAAATTTTGCTGATTGGCAAAACTTCAAATCCTGGTCATTTTGATGTCCATCATATAGAGGATGGACATCAAAATGTATGTGTGCTTACATATATGTGAATATACATGAATGTATTAATACATGCATATGTGTGTATATATATATATATATATATATATATATATATATATATATATATATATATATATATATATATATATATGTATATACACATTATATATACATGAATGTATTTATACATGCATATGTGTGTATGTGTATATATATATATATATATCCATCTATAAATATATACATGTATGTACACATTATATATACATGTGTGTGTGTGTGTGTATACATACACATATATATGAATATACATATCGATGTATAAATATATATATATTTATCTATGTATATACATGTATATATGTATATACATATATATATGCATGTATATATGTGTATGTATAGATACGCACATATGTGCATGATTATATACACATGCATGTATATATGTATACATATGTATAAATTCATTTGTATGTATATATACATGTGCGTGTGTTTGTGTCTGTCTACTTAGTACTTGACAACCGCTGTTGGTTTGTTTACACCTAAGTCAATGTATCATCAAAATGATATGATAGAATAAGAACCAGTTGAACAAGAAATAGGCCTGAACATGATTTGTTTGACTAAACCCTTCATGGTTGTTCTTCAGCATGACTGAAACAAGTAAAAAAAATATATATACATGCACACATGCATATATAGGTTGTAAAATTGTGAATTAGCCACCTATATTATTTATAATTTTCACTTTTACCATTTAGGAAATCAGCATATGATCCCAATGGAAATCTTATGAGCTTACAAGGCGAGATGATTTTAACCCCAGGCATGGTGAGAGTGACTGATAAGCCTTAAGAGGCATTAAGCATAAAAACACAAAATCATCAATGATCCAGTTGTATCTACAACAATAGGGAGCTTGTCTCCCTTTGGAGATAGTGCTCACTATGGAATTAGCTCATTAAGATAGTGCTTTAGGTGTAGGAGTGGCTGTGTGGTAAGTAGCTTGCTTACCAACCACATGTTTCCAGGTTCAGTTGCACTTCGTGGCACCTTGGGCAAGTGTCTTCTACTATAGCCTCGGGCCAACCAAAGCCTTGTGAGTGGATTTGGTAGACAGAAACTGAAAGAAGCCCGTTGTATATATGTATATATATATGTATGTGTGTATATGTTTGTGTGTCTGTGTTTGTCCCCCCAACATCGCTTGACAACCGATGCTGGTGTGTTTACGTCCCCATAACTTAGCGATTTGGCAAAAGAGACCGATAGAATAAGTACTAGGCTTACAAAGAATAAGTCCTGGGGTCGATTTGCTCGACTAAAGGCGGTGCTCCAGCATGGCCGCAGTCAAATGACTGAAACAAGTAAAAGAGTAAAGAGAGTATTGAGTTGTTTTGACTCTTAGTTCTAGCAATACTGGTGCTGATGAAGGCTGGAGGGTATATCAGCCAAAACGTTGTGTTAACAACAAACAAGATGAGGACAAATATCCGTCAAATGTAAATAATGAAACAATTCTGAAGTTCATCATCCTCGCGACATTAGAAGGATCTGCACCTAACCATCAGTCATTTCTCCAGTTAGTCTTAAAGTCTCTGTTAGAAATTATCCAAAGCATGCCAAGTTCATGGGTGTTTTTAATCTTATTAAGTAACTACTTGGCATGGACCAAATGGTTTCCCTCTCTTTGCAGACATGAATTTGCTTCTCCTCGGAAGATTCCATGGCAATGCCTTTCATTGGCTTTTTGGGATCATCATGGATGACATTTTGGATTTGTTGGATAAATTGCAGAGTCCAAATGGTTTATTCTTTTATTTGTGTGTCAGTCGTTTGACTGTGGCCATGCTGGGGCAGTGCCTTGAAGGGTTTTAGCCGAACAAATAGATGCCAGGGCTTATTTCTTAAGCTTAGTACTTAGTCTGTCAGTCTGTTTTGCCAAACGGTGATGGGGGGACAAATGCATACACACACACACACACACCCACACCCACACATGTATATATATATATATATATATATATATATATATATATATATATATATATATATATATATATATATATATAACACTCTATACTCTCTCGGAATGGTTGACATTAGGAATAGTATCCACCTGTAGGAACCTTACCAAATCAGATTGGAACCTGGTGCAGCTCCCTGGCTTACTGGTTTTCAGTCAAAATGTCCAACCCATGGCAGCATAGAGAACGGAAGTTAGATGATATATATATATATATATATATATATATATATATATATATATATATATATATATACGATAGGCTTTTTTATTTTCTGTCAACCAAATCCACTCACAAGGCTTTGGCTGGCCCAAGGCTTTGGCTGGCCCAAGGCTATAGTAGAAGACAATTGCCCAAGGTGCCATGCAGTGAGATTGAACCTGGAACCATGTAGTTGAGAAGCAAACTTCTTACCACACAACCACACCTGAATATTTTCTTGTTTTTTGTTTTTTTCGTCTTTGCTTTATGGTAAAGTTAAAACTTTCCTCCCAGACTTTTCCAGTTCCACCTGAACTTTGTGTACAAAAGTTCTTATAACATTTAAAAAGTTGGCAATTTCTAAATCACTGCATTCTGCACATATGGTAACAATGACTGCTTGTCTTTTCATTCAATGTATTAGCATTTTATCTGTCATGGTAGATTTGAGAGAAATAAAATCTTTCAATCAGTTTGAAGAGAGTAAATATACTGATAATGAAGTTTCCTCAAATACTCCTTGCACATGGTGTGTGCATGTGTGTGTGCATGTTTACATATTGTCTTCATACTGTTATGTTCACTTTCCTTGATGGTATAAGACAGGTTGTTCTGGTTTGAGTCCATATTTATAAGGAACTACTGCTCTCATAGACTGTTGCATGTATGTGTCATTTTGGCTTGATTATTAATGCTGGATATAAACATGTGTGTGTGTGTGTGTATATATATATATAAGTTCAAAAAAACACAAAAAACAATAACAAAAAAACAACAAAGTGAGGACGTGATACGGATAGTGTTATTGGACGCTCGGGAAAGGAAGGAGAGATATATATATATATATACATGGGTGCAGGAGTGGCTGTGTGGTAAGTAGCTTGCTTACCAACCACATGGATCCAGGTTCAGTCCTACTGTATGGTACCTTGGGCAGGTGTCTTCTACTATAGCCTCGGGCTGACCAAAGCCTTGTGAGTGGATTTGGTAGATGGAAACTGAAAGAAGCCCGTCGTATATATATATATGTGGGTATGTGTGTGTATGTGTTTGTCCCCCGATCATCACAATGCTGGTGTGTTTACATCCCCTTAACTCAGTGGTTCGGCAAAAAAGACCGATAGTATAAGTACTAAGCTTACAAAGAATAAGTCCTGGGGTCGATTTGCTCGACTAAAGGTGGTGCTCCAACATGGCCACAGTCAAATGACTGAAACAAGTAAAACAATAAAAGAATATATGTATATCATCATCGTCATCATTTAGCATCCATTTTCCATGCCGGCATGGGTTAGATGGTTTGACTGCAACTGGTAAGCAAGGGAGCTGAATCAGATTGGAACATGGTGCAGCTCCCCAGCTTACCAGTTCCAACCAAACCATCTAACCCATGCCAGCATGGAATGCGGACGTTAGATGATGATGATGATGATGATATATAAATATATATATACATATATGTGCCTGTATGCATGTATGTATGTGTGTATATATATATATATATATGTATGAGAAAGAGAGAGAGAGACACACAGACAGGCTGGCAGACAGTGTTACATCCTATGTTTATTATGAGAACTGCAGTATTACTGCACCCAGCAGAATATTATACTTTGACCACAGAAGAGAATGAACAGAAATATAAAGTTTACAAATAAACATATGTTTTTAGTATATGGAAACACATGTGCAAATGAAAAGGTAAGTTGTTTGAACTAACATATAGACTACATTTATCTTGTACTTAAATTTCCTGTTCAAATTATAAGGAAGTGAATGCATTCTTCAACTTAATCTAAAAAAGGAGGATGTACATATAATTAGTGATTATTAAAATACTATAAAGCTGTTATATTGGTGATTAACAGTAACTGTGGAAGACAAATGAAATGCTTTAAACTATATAAAGTTATATATCTTAACATTCTGAGTGTAAATTTTACCAAGTTTGACTGGATCTGTCATGCTCACAGGGTCTATGGGTCTATAATATATATGTGTGTGTGTATATACCTAAGTCAAAAGTAACTAATAGAACCACGGACACTAGCAACAGGTGAGAATTTAATAAGGTGTTTGATTTACTTTCCCCAGAAGAATTCGGTCACATTTCACACCATTGAAAGTGCAGATTGTAGACAGCCTGCTTTGTTTTTCTTTCCTTTGATGTCATTAACCCATTGCTTGCCATGAGCCCCTTTTGGGGATTTGCTAAAAACAGTCTCTCTGCCGGTTGTTTGTTGTATTTGGATTAAATTGCTTATGTGCATTGCATTTGCAGAAGTGTGTTTAACGATATTTAGTAGTTAAACTTTGCCATTATTAGCCCTGGCTAATTCTAGAAGACATTTTATGTCATAAATCACAATGTTTGAACTACAAAAATATTGACTGTTTTGAAAAAGTTTTTCTTTTTTTTTTTTTTTTACATTTCCCATCTACATGATTCATTGATATTTCATACACATTCGCATTTGATACTATAGTTTCAAAAAAAAAAATAAATAAAATGTTTATTATTGGAATTGAATAGAAAAGGATAGATATGCTTTTTTCTAGTGATCCCCATTTGGGTCTTCTCAAAAAATTTATCATAATTTCCAAAATAATTCACATATAAAGAAAATTTAAATACTATATATTATTTTAACTCCTAAGACACCTGGCAAAGCCAAAAATATGTATAAAAAAGTTTGGCAGTTAATAGCTTAAGATAATTAGAGGAGTTATACTGGGTTCAAATTAGTAAATTATGTTCCTACTAAAAGTGACAAAGACATTGCTCATAAGAGGTTGTCAACAAACCATTATGCTAATATTCAGAAAAGCACCTATGTTAGTGCCATGTATAAAACACCTGTGTTGATGGCACATAAAAAGCACCCAGTACACTCTGTGAAATGGTTGGTGTTAGGAAGGACAATCCAGCTGTAGAAACCATGCCAGAGCAGACAACTGGAGCCTGGTGCAGCTCCCCGACATGCCAGCTCCTGTCAGACTGTCCAACCCATAGCAGTATGGAAAACACATGTTAAACGATGATGATAACAATGAGGAGGAGAAGGATTTCAGAATATCATTTATATAGAGAAATGAAAGGTAGAGTATTCAACAAAAAAATCCAAGAAATAAATTATATGATAATGGACTACATATAACCTTAGTTGAGGAGGGGGGGGGGTCTTTTTTCCTTTTCCTTTTCTTTCTCTGTCTTGCATGTTACTTGGCAATCTCACTAGTATTGATGACATGAAAGATGTACCCAGTTCACACTGTAAAGGCGTTGGCATTAGGAAAGGCAACCAACCACAGCAGACATGCCAAAGCTGCCACGGAGCACTTATGCAGCTCTGAGACTCAGCAGATCAGGTCAAACCGTTAAACCCATGCCTGCATGGAAAACCAGACCTATGATGATGATGATGATGATGATGATAACATTTCAGATTTCAGAAATATTTAATAGAAACAAATAAAAACTCCAAAAGTTTAAGAGTTAATAAATACATATTATAAATCATTCGAAAAATGTATTGAAGGGAAGTGGAAACTTACAACAATGAATTTTTATAAAATTTATATGAATTTTTAAATTTTAACTAACCTGTACTTTCCATAGAAAAAGGGTTTTGTATTCAAAGTAAATAACCAACACATGCTTAACTTCAACGAAGCAAAGGATATTAGAAAATATTACTCTAGTTTAGAAAATAAACAAACATTAAGCAGATTTCATCATCACTTCCTTTATGTAACCTGCCTGCTGGCTTTGTGTTTATCTAAAGTCAAAACACAACTAAACAAAAGGATATAGGATTGGTGTTAGCTAATCTGTTCAAAATCCTATCCACAAGTGTAGTTAATCTTCACACACTGACATATGTGTGAAAACAAATTTATCTGTGTGTATATATATATATATATATATATATATATATATATATATATATATATATATATATATATATATAATGTCTAGATTTTAAATGATACACACAAAGACACCTGCACACATAGTCTTACATACATGAATATATTTACACACACACACACACACACACACACGTGAACACACGCACACACACACACACATGCATGCATATGAATAACACGTGTCTGTGCATTTATGTATGAGAAGGAATGCTTGATACAACAATACACAAAATAGTGTAGCAATTGTAAATATAACTTGTGTATATGTCATACATACATTCACACACACACACATTTATGCATACATGTACATATACATGCACACACACGCATATATGCTAACACATACATATATATATATATTCATATGCATAAATACACATTTATACATACACCTACATATACACACATATACACATATATATATATATATAAACACACATCATCATCATCATCAATATCTGCTGCTGCTGATCATGTGTGTGTATATAGCTATCTATAGCTCTCTCTCTATATATATATATATATACACACACACACACACACACACACACACACATATACATACATATATGCACATGCACACACACACACACTAACTGCATAATTCAGCTGTTGCAATCACATGACTGCAGAATCTGCACATATTTCATCATCATTTTACTACCAGTTCCCTCCCCGATCTCCCTGGAACCACTTTTAACATCCGTACCTCATTTTAAATAATCTTTCATATCTCTCATCCCTCTCAACACTCATCACTGGCTCTTTCCTACTTTTCCCCCCACCCACCATAACAGCCACTAAATGTCTTTGACCTCCATCTCTGCCCCTTTATATCTCCCGCACATCAGCTCCCTATTTTCTGATCTATCCTCAGCTTCATTACGCTACAGTCCCGTATCTTTCCTGTTCTACCATTTATTACCTCCCCCTTCCTGAGTTATTTCCTTTACCTTCTTCCTAATTGATCACACCTCACACTTGAATATCTTTCATTATATTCACCTCTAGCCCCACCTTTAACCACCTGTCACTCTCCTCTAACACCCCAGAAAATTATCCACCCACATATGCATATATTTGTATCATCATCATCTGGTTTGAAGATACCTTCCTCCCTCCTATTTATTCTTGGAGGTGCTGCAAAATTCCCGGTGTTATTGTTTCTTAGAAGATTGGCTCGTATTGGAAGATTGGCTGTTATTGGTGAAGATTTGTCATGAGTGTGAAATCACTGTTGACTCTGTTGACTACACAACCAATGTTTACAAAATGGAAGCAGTGTGAAACAGCTATCACATATCGTTAGGTACCCTGCTACAGAGAAAGAAATAGGGAGTACCGCAGTTTATGTTGAAATACTCAATAACACTCAGCCACTTGAAATATTTGCTTATTTAGATGAATGCACTGACAAGACTAGTCTTGTTTCTTTCACATTTCAAGATCATCAGACAATAGTTGGAATAGCTCGTTTATTTTGTCAAAATTAATGTAGTTTGGCCAGCCGGCATATTGGAAGGAATTTCAAGAGAAGAAACTCTCTGAATGAAATACAGCACAAATTTCATTCTTGTTTTGCATTCCTACAAGCATTAGAGATACTGCAACAAGGAAAGTTATTCTAAAAGGATCAAAGACAAATAACCCACATCTATAGATTATATAGAAACAGGAATTTGATTTTAAAAAATATAAAAAGCTCTAATACACAATACAGAATTATATATTGAAGCAATATAAAGAAGGAATATATTCTTCAAGACAGAGGGGTCGTGACAGAGTGGTATTACTGTGAATTCTCCTGTGTATATATTGGTTAAATTCACTTGTAGTTAAGTATGGCTGATCCATGTAGGATCCAGGTGGTACAAATTACAGAAATTGAATAACGAAACAAGTACTTTTCTGACCTAGATAGAGCTATCTAATGTGGTGGGCATGCTGAAGGCATTGTCCTATACACTCTCTTTTACTTGTTTCAGTCATTTGACTGTGGCCATGCTGGAGCACTGCCTTCAGTCGAGCAAATCGACCCCAGGACTTATTCTTTGTAAGCCTAGTACTTATTCTATCAGTCTCTTTTGCCATACTAAGTTACGGGAACCTAAACACGCCAACATCGGTTGTCAAGCGATGTTGGGAGGACAAACACAGACACACACACATAAACACACACTCATACATGTGTGTATATATATATATATATATATATGCGAATATATATATATATATATATATATATATATATATATATATATATATATATATATTCGCCATGATAGATCGCTGACCACTACACACATTCTTTTCTCTCCTTGTTTCTTTCTGTGTTCCTTTCTTTTGAAGAGTGTATGCTCAAAACGTTGAAGACTTTCTCTATTTACTCTTTTACTTGTTTCAGTCATTTGACTGCGGCCATGCTGGAGCACCACCTTTAGTCGAGCAAATCGACCCCAGGACTTATTCTTTGGAAGCCTAGTACTTATTCTATCGATCTCTTTTGCTGAACCGCTATATTACAGGGACGTAAACACACCAGCATCGGTTGTCAAGTGATGTTGGGGGGACAAACACAGACACACAAACACATAAATATATATATATATATATATATATATATATATATATATATATATATATATACATATATACGACGGGCTTCTTTCAGTTTCCGCCTGCCAAATCCACTCACAAGGCTTTGGTCGGCCCGAGGCTATAGTAGAAGACATTTGCCCAAGGTCCCACGCAGTGGGACTGAGCCCAGAACCATGTAGTTGGTAAGCAAGCTACTTACCACACAGCCGCTCCTATATTTCCGAGCGTTATACTAATACATGCATTTGTTATCTACACCACCTGTCTTCATCTGGTGTTTTTTCGTGAATTCCCCCTATATATATATATATATATATATATATATATATATATATATATATATATATATATATATATATATATATATACATATATACAATGGGCTTCTTTCAGTTTCCGTTTACCAAATCCACTCACAAGGAATAAGCTGTTAGACAAAACTTAATATCCCAGTCATCTCAAACATTAAAATATAGGCTTTTGAGATATGATTTATCATGGTAGTGAATTGGTAGATGATGTTCTTCATTGAGCAGTTTTGTAGAGCCTGAGCCAGAGTTAGCACAATTGCTAGTTCTACCCTATCACTGTTTCTGGTGTTTGTTCAGCTTAACATTAATTTGTAATGCTTTGTGAAGAATTTAGAATTTAGGAGTTGAGTAGATACTTTAATAGAGTTTAGAGTGTCTGTGTTGAGTGGGGAAAGTGTTTTCTAAGAAGTGTGAAGTATCTTCTCATAACTGGCATTGCAAGCGGTAAATTGTATGGTGGGTTATACCAGCTAATGTTTCTATGTCCGTTGCATATTGGTGTGCTGATCTTTATTAACTTATCCATACAGCTGCTTGGAGATAGAGCATCATTATAGCGGTGTGAATTTATCAGTAAAGACTTGTTTGTAGCCAATAAATGTGAATTCTTGAGGGAAATGTTCTTAAATAAATGTCAAATATGGTTATCTCATTCTGAACCATAACACTGATGTTGATCACAACTCACCTCAACATTTTTATGCTGTGCTTTTATTGCTTGCATTTATATTTTTATTGTTTTCACGCACACATACACACACACTCACTCTCTCTCTTACACATACACACACACTCACTCTCTCTCTTACACATACACACACACTCACTCTCTCTCTTACACATACACACACATACAGCATTTAAAATGTGTTTTATTTTTTTTTACTTGGTTATTCTCAATTTACCTTCTAAATCTTTCTTTGAATATATTAATGATTATATATCAAAATCACCAACTTAGAATATCAATAGTAGCTAAATCTCTTATATATTTATTTACTATTTTTGCAACAAGGTTTTTATGGAAGATTTTTATTTCTTTATTGAGGTTTTTATAGTGTCTGTCACCTAATTTCCAGTCTATTTCCTACTTTCTAATATTTATTATATATGTGTATATCTGTAGTTGTAGATGTGTATGTATATCAATGTTTATGTGGGTATATATATATATATATATATATATAATTAATAAATTATAGGGTAGCAAAAAAATTTTAGAAATTTTATTTACCACCAGTGGTCTAGCGAGAGTAAAAAACAGTCAATAGACTATGTATTATTCATTTAAAATGCAGAGATGCCTATAATGGTACAGAATATAGATTGGTAAATGTTTTTATTTTTCATTCCCTTTCGAAATTATCCCTAATTTTGTGGTATGTAGTCTTTTGCTGCTATTTCTAGGGGGCTAGATGTCCTATTATAGGCATCTCTGCATTTTAAATGAATATATATATATATATATATATATTTATCGTGCAGTTACTGTTAATACTTCATTTAGAGAATTAACATATATATATATATATATATATATATATATATATATATATATATTTATGTGTGTGTGTGTGTGTGTGTATATGTATATATATGTATGTGTATGTGTGTGTATAAACATTTATGTATATATGTATGTATATGTATATTATACGTCTTTGTGTGTGTATATATATATATATATACACACACACACACGGACACACATGTGAGAGGGTGCTGAGAAGTCCCTGGCTTTGGGTAAAAGAAAATACAGGAGGATCACTTAATTATGATTTTACTCAACATAGGTTCACACTTGTATTGCAGGAATCTTTCAGTTTTTCTAAGCCCTATTAAAGAACTTGAGAGATTGGACCTCCAACCAGGCTTTTCATGATCCCCTTAAACCCATGACCTTTGCACACCAACACGAAAACAGAGCTGCCACTCAGAAACAGGTATGACTTGGTAGGATACACCATGTTTGTGCGAATTGTTCTAGACCCCTGTGAAATTATGTGCAGAGATAACTACCCTTTCACTTGTGATCCAATGAAAAATTAAAATTAAAGACGTGGTAGTTGGAGGGTGAGATGGCTGCGTCATCATTTGGCTAGGATTCATTTCAACTGAGCAACGTAAGATAATTTTTTTAAATTCTTTTACTTGTTTCAGTCATTTGACTGTGGCCATGCTGAAGCACCGCCTTTAGTCAAACAAACTGACCCCAGGACTTATTCTTTGTAAGCCAAGTACTTATTTTATTGGTCTCTTTTGCCGAACCACTAATGTTATGGGGACGTAAACACACCAACATCAGTTGTCAAGTGACGGTAGGCGGACATACACAGACACAAATACATACATACATACATACATATATATATATATATATATGTATATATATAATGAGCTTTTTTCAGTTTTTGTCCACCAAATCCACTCACAAGGCTTTGGTTGATACGAGGCTATAGTAGAAGACACTTGTCCAAGGTGCCACATAGTGGTACTGGTATCACATAAAAAAGCACCCAGCATACTTTGTAAAGTGGTTGGCCTTAGGAAGTGTTGTAAAGTGGTCTTTTGACAATGGTCGTCGTTCTGACAGATATTGTTATATTCCATAGTCATCAATAGAATGTTTCTATCTGGCACTGTATGACCCCCCCCCCCCCCGTGTTATTATCCTGAAAAGGTTGGATCATTATAACATCCAACTCAGTATCACAGTATAATTACTATACCAGCACACACGTGACTATCAGCACAGTCTACATGTACTCTCGACCTTTGACCTTCTTTACCTTCTTCTGTTGACCTGCTAATGGTCTATTTATAATGGCTGGCTAATACCACATTTTACCAGGAGTGGTGTACAGTTCCACTATACAACACGAAGGGCATCCAGCCATAGAAACCATTCCAAAACAGACAATGGAGCCTGGCACAGCTACCCTGGTTTAATCAGATCCTGTCTAACTATCCAACCCATACCAGCATTGAAAATGGACATCAAATGATGGGGATGATGATGATGATGACGGCAACAATGATGATAAAGATGATGTATGCATATATATGTGTGTAGGCTCACATATACAGGATGTTCAGAATTTCACTTCTTAATCACATGGTTTCTGGTTCTGCTTCATTGCATGGGCAAGTCTCTCCTACTATAGGCCTATGCTAACCAAAATGTTGAGTGGATTTGGTAGACTGGGACTAAAAGAAGCTCATATATGTATGTGTGTCCGTGTGTGTGCATATATATATATATATATATATATATATATATATATATAGAGGCATCAGGCTGTTAGATCAGGTTATGAAAGTTACAGAGAGGGTCATAGCCCAACTAATTAGGGAGCGAATCAATTTAGATGAGATGCAGTTTGGGTTCGTGCCAGGTAAAAGCACTACTGATGCCTTATTTCTAGTGAGACAGTTGCAGGAGAAATACCTAGCTAAGGATAAACCTCTGTACCTGGCTTTCGTTGACATAGAGAAAGCCTTTGACAGGGTCCCCCGATCCCTCATCTGGTGGTCAATGAGGAAACTTGGGATAGAAGAATGGTTAGTGAGAGCTGTGCGAGCCATGTACAGAGATGCTGCCAGTAAGGTGAGGGTTGGAAATGAGTACAGCAATGAATTCCGGGTAGAGGTAGGGGTCCACCAAGGTTCCGTCCTCAGCCCCCTCTTATTTATCATAGTCCTCCAGGCAATCACAGAGGAGTTCAAGACAGGTTGCCCCTGGGAGCTCCTCTATGCTGAGTCACTATCAGAACTAATTGCGGAGTCACTATCAGAACTAGAGGAGAAGTTTCAGGTGTGGAAGCAAGGTCTAGAATTGAAGGGCCTTAGAGTCAACCTAGCTAAAACCCAAATCCTAATAAGTAGGAAGGTAGATAAAACACAAACCCCTTCAGGTAGATGGCCCTGCTCAGTATGTAGAAAAGGAGTAGGTAGTAACTCTATAAGATGTACCCGGTGCAAGCTATGGACACATAAGAGGTGTAGCAACATCAAAGGCAGGTTAACTAGGAAGTTAGTTTTTGTTTGTGGCAGATGTTCAGGTGCAATAAAGACTGTAAACAAACAGGAAACAACTTCTATCTCATTCCAGGGTGAAAAACTAGAGGTAGTCGATAGCTTCCGCTTTCTGGGCGACCAAGTTAGTAGTGGGGGTGGGTGCGCTGAAAGTGCAGCTGCTAGAATAAGAATAGCCTGGGCAAAGTTTAGAGAGCTCTTACCCCTGCTGGCGACAAAGGGACTCTCACTCAGAGTAAAAGGCAGACTGTATGACGCATGCGTACAAACAGCCATGCTACATGGCAGTGAAACATGGGCTGTAACTGCTGAGGACATACGTAAGCTCGCAAGGAATGAAGCCAGTATGCTCCGTTGGATGTGTAATGTCAATGTGAATACTCGTCAGAGTGTAAGTATCTTGAGAGAAAAGCTGAACATTAGAAGCATCAGTTGTGGTGTGCAAGAGAGACGATTGCGCTGGTATGGACATGTGGTGAGAATGGATGAGGATAGCTGCGTGAAAAAGTGCCACACCCTAACAGTTGAGGGAACCCGTGGAAGAGGTAGGCCCAGGAAGACCTGGGCTGAGGTGGTGAGGCAAGACCTTCGTACATTGGGCCTCACCGAGGCGATGACTACTGACCGAGACCTTTGGAAATGTGCTGTGCATGAGAAGACCCGGCAAGCCAAGTAAGATCGTTGCCAGTGCCCCTGGACTGGTTCTTGTGCGGGTGGCACATGAGATGCACCATTGTGAGCGTGGCCGTTGCCAGTACCGCCTGACTGGCTCCCGTAGGATTTTCGAGCAAGATCGTTGCCAGTGCCCCTGGACTGGCTTGTGCGGGTGGCACATAAAAGACACCATTCCGAGCGTGGCCGTTTTCGTGCGGGTGACACGTAAAAGCACCCACTACACTCTCTGAGTGGTTGGCGTTAGGAAGGGCATCCAGCTGTAGAAACTCTGCCAAATTAGACTGGAGCCTGGTGTTGCCATCCGGTTTCACCAGTCCTCAGTCAAATCGTCCAACCCATGCTAGCATGGAAAGCGGACGTTAAACGATGATGATGATGATATATATATATAGTTTTCATGAAGGTAAGATCAACAAAAAAGAATTCCATCCAGTATACAGCTATGAGTTACTAATAGTTTCATGCATTGGAGATGTAGTCTAGGCAAGTTTTAATAATGCGCCTTGTGTTTCCAAGCAACCTTCAGGCCAGAAAACAGGCTTGGAGACATTAGGCATGTTATTAAAACCTGCCTAGACAACTTCACCTATGTATGAAACTATTAGTAGCTGGCAGAATCATTAGCATGCTAGGCAAAATTCTTAGTGGCATTTCATCCATCTTTATGATTTGAGTTCAAATTCTGCTGGGATCAGCTTTGCCTTTCATCCTTTTGAGCTGATAAAATAAGCACCAGTTGGGCACTGAGGTAGATGTAATCGAGTACCCACTTGCCCCCAAATTGCTGGCCTTGTGCCAAAATTTGAAACCAATTTTCTTGTTATTTTAACACCTAAGGAAAACCCTATTTAGCATTTTTATGAAGGAATTTTGGTTACATTTCCATTAATAAATATTCTGATATTGATTTACTTCTGAACTGACTTAGTTTTCTTGTTTTCAACTCTAATTTGAGCAAATCGAAATCCAACATTTTGTGTGTGTGTGTGTGTGTGTGCGTGTGTGAGTGCATTCATGCACGTATCGCTAGTTTTAAATTTGCTTAAAATTCAAAACAATAACAATATATATATACACACACGCGCGCGCGCACGCACTTTTATCTCTGCTTTTTTAAACTTCCACAATCAACATTTCTGAGCTCTGCCTTCTGTTGTCATATTTTAATATAATTTTGTTTATTAACTTTTATGTTCATAAAAGCACTGTCATAATTATTTTTTTTTCCATTGAAAAAAAGAATAATATTAGAAGAGAAAATAATATTGTAAGATGAAAGAGAAATAATACTGCCAGGCATGGCTAGATATAGGCACAGATATAATTGTGTCACAGTGTAGTTTGCTTCCCATTCATGCAATTTTCAGTTCAGTCCTATTGCAAGCCACTTCTACAATACCATTGGGCTGATCAAAGCCTTGTAAGTGGCCTTGGTAAATGGAAAGTGAAGAAGCCCCTCACACACACACAAGCATATATATATATATATATATACAGTTTACATCTAATTTGTGTTTGTTAGTTTCATCACCATCATCATTGTCATTGTTTAACGCCTGCTTTCCAAACTGGCATGGGTTGGATGGTTTGACTGAGGACTGGCAAGGTTTCTACAGCTGGGTGGCCTTCCTAATGCCAACCACTCTGAGAGTGTGTAGTGGGTGCTTTTTACATGCCACTGGCACAGAGGCCAGTCAGGCAGCACTGGCATCGGTCACGCTCAAATGGTGCTTTTTACGTGCCACCAGCACAGGAGGCAGTCAGATAGCACGAGCATCAACCACACTTGAATGGTGCTTTTTATGTGCTACTAGCACAGGAGCCAGTCAGGTGGAACTGGCATCAGTCATGCTCAAATGGTGCCTTTTACATGTCACTGGCACAGGAGTCAGTCAGGCAACACTGGCATCAGTCACACTCGAATGGTGCATTTTACATGCCACCAGCATGGGAGCCAGTCTGGTGGTACTGGCATCAACTATGCACAAATGGTGCATTAGCTATAACTTCCTGCTGTCTACCACAAAAGAATATCCAGGCTTCTTAATGCATCGAACATACTGCATAGTATTTGTAGACAAAATGGCTCCTTAAACGGTGTCATTTGTTTCCAGTTCCCCACATAAAACATTTCCAGGTTGATTGTTGTTTAGGGCAAACTTGAAGAGTGTTATCTCACTTAGAAACAAGCGGGAGTTAGTGACAGGAAGATTGTCTGGTCATTGAAAGACTTAATTTCAATGTACACTCGTTTGTTCCATGCAAACATGGCTGAGTCTGGGAATTGAAACTGTAATCCCATGACTGCGAGTCCGCTACCCTAACCACTGAGCCATTGCACCCCCACATAGCAACCATAGACCAGTAGTATCAGCATCAACTAAATCAGAGGTTGTCAAATTGTTTGGGCCACTGCCCCCACCTCATGGCCACGTAATACCCTCAGTGCCCCCACCCCTATTTTTATATATAAATAAATATTCTATATTTCACTAATTTATATATACTATGAATCATTTGATATTTAATATAACATTGTATAATTTGCATACAGTATTATGATATTATAACAAATTCATAGCATCCCCCAATTCACTGCCTTCCTCCCAACGATGAACTAAATAAAGGATGGTGTCCTACAAGAAAATATCACGAGAGAGACTCTGGGCTAATTAAATACTATTACTGATGCTGTTTTTGTAGCAATGGCTGAAGTTTTACTGTTTTACTCTTTCCTTGAAGCATTTATCTTTTTTTTTTTTTTTTCAGTAAAGCTATCAAATAACAAAGATTACCAACACAATGCTGAACAGAAAAATACATTCTGGTTTCTATATGCTGTAATTATCCAAAGAAAAAAACTTTTTAAAAGAGATTATATCAAGCTATTCTTTTTTTTTATCTTCAATTTCCAGTTGAAAATAATGGCTAAAGGAAACATCTTTAGCAATTGGTACTATAAGATTGCTTGGACAGATTTATCTACCCACTTTATATTAGCTTTAATTGCTGTTGTTAAAACTTCCTACCATGCAATCAATCACATAGAAAGCAAATGTGGGCAGGTGAGATGCAAACTTTTAAGCAGTTCCATACCTTCCTGAATTTTCAGTTTTAATATAATTTATGATTACACGTGAAAAAGAAGACATTAAAAAATACCAGCTATTTTAGAATTCCACAACTAATAACAATAAACTTCATAATTCCAGCAGAATATGCACACATGCTGACTACCTGATTATTAATGTTGACAGATGCTTTACAACATATTTAATATCTATAGGAAACACTATTTGCCTACTCATACACATCAAATCATATAAGCCAAGGCAGGTACTTCTATGTGCTTGCTCCAACTGCTAGAAATAGTAACCAAAGGCGGTGAGCTGGCAGAAACGTTAGCACGCTGGGCGAAATGCTTAGTGGTGTTTCGTCTGTCTTTACGTTCTGAGTTCAAATTCCGCTGAGGTCGACTTTGCCTTTCATCCTTTTGGGATCGATAAATTAAGTACCAGTTACGCACTGGCGTCGATGTAATTGACTTAATCCTTCTGTCTGTCCTTGTTCGTCCCCTCTATGTTTAGCCCCTTGTGGACAATAAAAAAATAAGAAATAGTAACCAAACTACCCTCAAATCATGGAATGACAGGCTGATCAGAGTTGGAATGTTTTCATCATAGGCTTACTCAAATATATCCTTCCAACATCATGTATTTCTATCTACACCATAACGATTTTGATTTTGTTTATGGTTACAATCATTTTAAACTTTCTGTTTCACAATTAGATTTTAAGTTGAAATAACGATTAAACACCTTTTCATTTTATTTGTCCCGTGGTGGCTTTTATCAATTCCCATTAATGGTTTTATATCAACATCTTTTTCTCACAGTTACTGTATATATATATATATATATATATATATATATATATATATGCTAGGGCCACTGATTGGCTCCCATGCCGGTGGCACGTAAAAAGCACCATTCAGGCATGATCGTTGCCAGCATTGCCTAACTGGCGCTTGTGCCAGTGACACATGAAAAAACAACTTTCAAGCATGATCGTTACCAGTGCCACTGGACTGGCTCCCATGTAGGTAGCACATAAGAAACACCTTTTGAGTGTGTTTGTTGCCAGAACCGCCTGACTGGCCCTTGTGCCGGTGACACGTAAAAGCACGCACTACACTCTTGGAGTGGTTGGCATTAAGAAGGGCATCTAGCTGTAGAAATTTTGTCAGATCAGATTGGAGCCTGGTGCAGGTTTCTGACTCACCAGTCCTCGGGCCAACCAAAGCCTTGTGAGTGGATTTGGTAGATGGAAACTGGAAGAAGCGCGTCGTATATATATATATATATATATATGTATATATACGCTTGACAACTGATGCTGGTGCGTTTATGTCCCTGTAACTTAGCGGTTCAGCAAAAGAGACTCATAGAATAAGTACTAGGCTTACAAAGAATAAGTCCTGGGGTCAATTTGCTCGAATAAAGGCGGTGCTCCAGCATGACCGCAGTCATATGACTGAAAAGAGTAAAAGAGTTATACAGCTTCCAGGGTTTTGCTTTCCAATAGAAATTCTTTCACAATAGTTGCGTGGGAGATCAGAAGTACACTATTGAACAAATTTCTTGAGAAACGGTTGGAATCACTATAGGTGGCAAAATAGTTAAAGGGATAATGAATCATGTTATTAATGGTTCTTCTGATTGAAACATCGGAAAATGGACGTTTCTGCATTTAGAGATTTTATGATACTGTTATTGTTAATACACAAGAACATCATATATAATAAAGTTAAGTAGGTATGTCTTTTGTTTATGCATGTGTTCATGTGTGGGGTTCATATGTGTCTATGCACATACAAATGTGTACATGAACATTTCTATTAGAATACAAGTCGTCTATCATGTTTGTAGAAGTCTCAGCAAGCAGTTGGCTATAACAGATGATGTACAAACAGCAGCTAGTATTAAAGGAGAATAGTTGAAGCTAATGAGAAAAAGGAGCAGAAGTTACCATCTGAAGGCAGTTAGCAAGGGAAGTAAGTAGAAAGATAATAGAGCTGGTCAGTATTATTATTATGGCAGCAAGGTGGCAGAGTTGTTAGCACACTGGATGAAATGCTTAGTGAGTAATTCGCACATCACTACTTTCTGAGTTCAAATTCCGCCGAGGTTGACTTTGCTTTTCAGCCTTTTGGGGTTGATAAATTAAGTACCAGTGAAAAACTGGAGTCGATGTAATCGACTAGCCCCATCCCCCAAATTTCAGGCCTTGTGCCTATAGTAGAAAGGATTATTATATCAAGTTCTGATTCTCTAAGCTAGCAAGTTTTACATCACCTGTAACCAAACTCACATACGTCTACCTTTCTTCTATGAGTGAACGAGAGAACTTCTGTGTCATTGTTCAGTCGGTTAGAAATAACTGTTATATCCCTGAAGAGACAGATAGTAGTGGGGGAGAGAGAGAGAGGAAATTGATGGGTTTGAAGATTACTAGGGTCAGCCCTGTAATGCATTGCTTAAGGGTAATGGAAAGAACATTATCTGGGTTAGTGGTTTTGTGGGTTTGAAGCAACCAAAATGACTTTCACACATGGTGTATATGTATGCAAGGTGGTGAACCAAGTGGAAAGGAAGACAATAAATATGGAGAAGATTTAATAAATATGTATAGTGTCGAGTTGGATGCAAAGTGGGCAGTAAAAATAGGTTCCCTTCACTGTTTACAGAATTGAGCAATGTAGGAAAGGAAAACTCAGCCAAGTTGGTGGAGGTCTATTAGGCAAGGTAGAAACAGTAGGATAAAATAGAGTTTTAGATGTATCTCAAATGTACAAATATGACATATAGCTTAGAGTTAGTTAAGATAGAAGAGGAAAATTCACAGATGTTTTAAGCAAACGATATTGCAAGTGTAAATTTCTGCAAAATTTTATTTACATCCACGTTGGTAGATATTTTGAATGCATTAATATATTAAAGCCAAAACAATGGAGGTTGTATATGACATAGGAGAAATGTCTTACACTTCTATTTCTAAACTTAAATGCGATGCACATAATGTAAATCACATTATTACGCATTACAAGCTTTGTGACTTTTGGAGATTGCTTCAAAAGAAAAAGCATTGAATTTTGTTTCATTCACTTGAAGATGTTTTTCAATGGTGACACACTACATAAACACTATCACACATACACACATTTGTATGCACACACAAACACACACACTCATTCTCTCTCTCTCTCTGTTTTAACTCAAATAGTAAAATCCAAATATGAAGATGACAAAATAAAGATGTGAAAATTAATACTGAAGAATGTTAAGTTCAGTCTCTCTACACAGTAAATCACTTCTTCATGCAGAGAAAAATCAATTTTGTAAATATTTTCTTCTCCTAATCAATATTTCAGTCTTTTTTTTTCCCTCTCTCTCTCTCTCTCTCTCTCTCTCTCTCTCTCCTCTTTCCTTTATAATTCAGGAGAAAAAGAAAGCTTAGAGGTTTCAGAGTTAATAAAGCCATATCCTGATACTCAAATATTTATGAACTTGCTTGAGACCTAAAGCTATTTGAGGCAGACAGCTGCATTCGAAAAGTAGTATAAGTTGCCAAAATAGAAAGAGATATAAATTTAACTTGGTATTACATTCTTTTTATTTGCTAAGAACTATCTGGAAGCTAATTCAGGTCCAACAACCACACAATGTATTCATTAAACAAAACTATGATAGGATTTTAAAAGAAAAAGAAAATAATGCATAGTTTTTGAAAAACTAAACTTTTGTAGTAGTAATTATTATGATTCCAGTATTTGATTTGCAAACCTGAAGACAAGAAAAAGCAAATAATAATTTAGCTGGCAGCGGAATTAGGAAACACTAATAATTAAATAGATATTTTACTGTTTAATGGTTTATAACATGACTGAAAGAACGGAAAAATTTAAAATTTCAAACCAAAAGAAAGGAAAAATAAATAAATAAATTAAAATTCAACCAATTAAAATCCACAATGCAAAAATTAATTATTTTTTATCCATCTATTTTTGTTAGATTTGGTAATATAATAGCAGTTTATAATTTTAAAATTTGTTACTCATGACTGAACCATACAGAATTTCTAAAGTTAAAAACTAAATTTTCATTCTAAATAAAGAAAGAATCTGGGCCTTAGGTGCATATATACACATGAATGTCTATATAACTACATGTCAAAAACAATTTCTAATGAAATGGAAAATTTTAGAAAGCAAGTTTTTAAATGACTTCCCTGCTTCAAACTAAAGTTTAAAAGAGTGCTTTTGGTAACAATTATATTTAACTAATCTTGCAACACAAAAGCAGTTTTGTACTATGTCATCATCATTGTCATAACATTTTCATGTTTGCTTTTCCATGTTGTCATGGGCTGGACAAGACTTACTAAAGGTTTTCTATTGCCAACTCTAACCTCATTCCAAATAAGTTATTTTTTGGTCCACTGATCTTTATATATCTGTAGTGGCGCCTGATACCAGTTGCCATTTTGGAGAGTTTATCCACGCATGCGCAGGGACTAGTCTTCCGGAAGGAATGCAGGAAGTCCCTCATGCGCATGCGTGGTCATCCAATATCCAAGCGTTCCCGTGTCTCTCTGCCTCTTTTGCTTACTGAACTTCGTGGAAGCTAGACGTCTCGACAGCAGCTCTCCATCAACTCTACAATGAATGCACATAGTTAACCAGAGAGCAGGAAATGGCTTCAAACCACGCAACTTCATTGAGGGCGTCTCATCTAACCAAAAGGCGACATGCTACCGAATTCCCTCCTAGTGTGAGCAGAATTCTATTGTAATAAAATATTTGTTGTGTTGTTTTAGTTTAGAGTCTGCGTTCCGTTTTCTTTCTTGAAGAATTTAATGTACGGAATTGGGATACACAGGATGGTATATGCCAACTTCCCTATAGTATCAAAAACAAGGAAATCACTAAACTACAAAATTTTTGTTTATTGGATAATGTAAACAGCAGCATTGCCTTTACTCAAAGTGTAAGTGAAGATATGAGCAAGTTAGTATTGTACAGAATGTTGATAATTACCATTTATTTAAATTTCATAGAAATATATTGTACTTCCTTATAGAAGCAAATAGTTTCAAAAGGTTATCAACTTTCTCATCATTCTATATCTGCTTTCCACAATGAGTTATTGTAGTCAATTCAATTCTTCAAAAAATTTTATGAACATTTGTATAAATCTCCAAAGAGTAACCCTGCCACAGACCAGCATCCTATCCAGCGAGTGGGGTGGGAGAATATAGATGCCACAGAATCCAAGAAACTGGTCCCATGAGTGTCTCTGGCTCAGCAAGAAGTTTCTTAATGTGAGGAAACAGTTCAAGGCTAATGGCAGATTTATATTGGTGTTGTGCTGCAGTGTGAAGACACATGGCTCAGTGGTTAGAGTGTTGAGCTTACAATTGTGAGTTTGTGAGTTCGATTCCCAGACCAGGCTGCGTGTTGTGTTCTAGAGCAAGACACTTTATTTCACGTTGCTCCAGTTCACTCAGCTGTAGAAATGAGTTGCGACATCACTGGTGCCAAGCTGTATCGGCCTTTGCCTTTAACTTTGGATAACATCAGTGGTGTGGAGAGGGGAGGCTGATATGCATGGGCGACTGCTGGCCTTCCATAAGCAACCTTGTCCGGACTTGTTCCTCGGAGGGTTACTTTCTAGGTGCAATCCCATGGTCATTCATGACCAAAAGGGTCTCCTCTGTGCTGCAGAATATGGGATGATCCTACTGCTCCACGCACACACAATTAATTGCTACTACTATAGCCTTTGTTCTTCTGAAGTAACTGCATATTCTCTTCAACCAGCAACCCTCTCACAATGATCTTCTTCCCAGGCCCAGCATTAAACATTCATTGACTATTTCCTCCCAAAGACTGCAACTACAACACTCTGGAATTATCTCCCTGCCTATGCATTTCCTGCAAATATTGATGTAAAATGTTTAAGCTGAGTATCAACTGCATTGAGTTTGCTAGTGTAGAAAGGCTGGCACACATGAAAGGCACCACCTCTCTCCATTCAATTAAATATTTTTTTCAAAACCTACTTTATTACTAAGATACCAACATTGTTTTAATAACACATGAAGGAGGAGGCTTGCGTTAAACATTACAATTTATATCAACACATGACAAAAATTTCCGTTTAATTGCTGAATCATAGTGTCAGATTTTTGTTTGTTTCCTTTATACAGATCATTACTACTTTCATTGTATTTTAATTTGTTTCTTTGATGTCTAAACATAACCTTAACTTTTAAGGTACAATTTTCATAATACTTAGATTTAATTATATTCTGATCTCTGATCTTGTATTTACTATCAGACTAGACTCTTGTAAAGAACTCATTCTAATCGAATTTTGTTATTTTTACAAAACAAAGGTTTTATAACAATGCTAAAATTTGGTTTTTTAATTAACTTTAGAAATACAGACGTTTTTTTTTTTTTTGCTTTTTTTAAAATGTAAATATTACATAAATCTTAAGAAACATATTAATCAACTTATAATTGCCAACAATTATCTTACCAGGTCGTACATTTTAGTACCTATTATGATTTTATTTTTCCAAAGCACAGACAAAACACAAAAGGTAACAAAACAGTATCACAGAAAACCTTTCATATGCTAAACAATGAACACCATCTCACAAATACATAATTACTCAACAAGTCAACAACATCTCTGCGCCAAGCATCACCATCTGCTCCTCACAGCTAGTTACCTGGACCATTTGCAAAACAATCTTGCACTACTTCTCAGACCATCTGCCAACTACCATCAAAACCCATCATCAATGAAGGCAGCAAAAACACTTTTACAAACATTAAAATGCCTCACCAGTTGAGTGCGACCAAGCAACAGAATCCAGGTTTTCAGCAGAATTCAATAACCTTACAATTACCAACATAGACATTGCAGCACATACACACAACATATACAATTATAGACACACCTAAGATATACCACACACAGTGATGTAAATAAAACCCTCATAAACCCTCATTACACATTAAATATCCGTTAATAAAAAAAACCTTACTAAAGGGAGCATATTTTTTTAAGTAATCGTTCAGTAATTCTTCTTGATTCTAGGTGTACATAAACGATTATCATAAAATCCATGGACATTATCAAATATTCATGTTTATAGAACAGCATTTCTTGATGAATGATAACATTATTAATGTCATTCCCAACATGCTCAGTTCCGTTGAAACATAGCAATGCTTGCTTTAATCCCACATGGAAGATGTAGCCATCCTTTGAAAAGATTGTTAGCTTTAAAACTTCATAATCTCCCAAAATTATCCGGGAATTTCAATCTCTTGAATTAATGATGCATGAACTGGATTCATCAAATCCATGTAAAACTTCATTTTATTTCTTTTACATTCTGCAGCACTCAAGCACACAACATTTATTCTCTGACTAGTTTCTTTTATGCAGCATACTTTCTCCAAACTCTCATGAGTTGATCACCAAACTGCTTTAGTTTGAGATTACATATTTTTAACTTTGGTTTATTCAAATCCATTCAGAAATTCCAAGGTATTTCAATTACTTGACTGCCAATATCATCTTGCAATTTAACAATAATATGTTCATTTATCACTGGTGATTTTTTTCCTTTTTATTTTATTCCAATTTCATAATCATTTCTTTTACTCTTTTTTACTTGTTTCAGCCATTTGACTGTGGCCATGCTGGAGCACCACCTTTAGTTGAGCAAATCGACCCCAGGACTTATTCTTTGTAAGCCTAGTACTTATTCTATCAGTCACTATTGCCGAACCACTAAGTTATGGGGATGTAAACACACAAGAATCGGTTGTCAAGCTGTGTTGCGGGGGACAAACACAGACACACACACACACACACACATATATATACATATATATGACAGGCTTGTTTCAGTTTCCGTCTACCAAATCCACTCACAAGGCTTTGGTCGGCCCAAGGCTATAGTAGAAGACACTTGCCCAAAATGCCATGTAGTAGGACTGAACCCGAAATCATGTGGTTCATAAGCAAACTACTTACCACACAGCCACTCCTACACCTGCAGAATTTGTAAAATGTTCATTGGAATTTGCAGAATTTTCATTATAAATTACAATGTCTTTCTAATTTATAAACAGTAATTCCAGATGTCTGTCTTTGTTGTTGTTCATAAACACAAAATAATACCATTGTGTAATTCTTTTTGTGATCAGACCAAAGATTCCTCGAACTTGACTTTTAAATATTTAAAACAAAATATATTCATTGCTAACCTATGTAATAGCAGCATTAGAATTGGATAATTTGTTCATTGTATTTATTAATTTATAGGTTACTTTAAATTTATGTATACTTTATTAGTCAACTTTCCAAAGAATTTTTAACTAAATTCTCATAAGAAACTAAAATAGAATAATTTTGATGAAAATGGAAATATATATAAAGGATGAATTTTATTTTATTTGGAGACAACAAGTATATGTGGGATCTTAATATGCATATGATTTGCTTTTCCTTTCTTGAAAATATTCAACTATTTGGTTTTGAGTACCTGTATTTTAGAAGATATGTAATAAAACTTGTTTACATTGTAATATGATATATTTTTCTTACAATTTTGTTAGTGAATTCTATAATTTTGGGATTGCTTAAAGAAAATTTATCAAAGTTTAAAAGCCAAGGCAAATTTACCAATAAATACAATTCGAATGTTGATTTTGTTGAATTGCACAAAACCTTTATGAACTTGTCCAGTTTTGCTTCCACTTCCAATAATTAAGTCCATCACACCAATGATCCATCATTGAGATGGAGAACTGTTTTATTTCCAATAATAGTAAGGAGTTGCTATTATCAACCAGGGTCCTTATGACTCTTGAGAATCCATAAAGAGTTTCTTGTTAAAATTTATGTGCAATAAAATTATGTTTCTATAATACACAACATATTTTAACAATTTTTTAACACACTTCCTAATATAATTGTAAAAATATGAATTTTTACACGTCAAACGGCTATGAGGGTTCGTCCAAGTAAAACAAGAATCAAAGAGGTCCTTAGGAAAAAAGGGTTGAGAAACACTGATCTACTGAAAAGAATACTCATGTTTAAAACCAAAGTAACCTCTCCACTTCATGATCCCTTAGTTAATTATTTTTACATAATTATGTCCACTAATTAATGATAGAATAACTGACTCTATTAGATGCAAGGTAGAATAGCTGACTCTATTAGATACAAGAGGTATCAGATACGATTTCTTCTCATAATTGTCTGAGCTACATAATTTATTATAGCATGAAATTTTCATTTATATCATTATTTATTTAGCAAAGCAGATATCATATAATATCAATTACAAACTAAAGATTATTCTGTAACTTATATTATTTTGATAAGAATTTCTATCTGGTGTCTGGATAATAATATTTCTTGTGAAAAATGTAAGGTTATTAGTAAACGTAGTCTTGAGACATGAAGCTGCATGTTAATGATAATGTATTCCATTTAACCAGCATCTGTTCCTAGAGTTTATATAAATACCATTCCATATTCTCTTCATATTGGAGTTATAGCAATTTTATTTTTCAAAGCATCTTCTTTCAGATTCTAGTATTTCAGACATATTTTTTTCAACTGATCAAATGATTCAAATTTTCTGTAATGCAACAAATAGTTTATATAACTCAATTTAAATTAGGAACAATTCTGTTTTACGATCTATAAAAAGCACTAAAATATGACAAAAGATCATGACAAGTAAATGCTGTAAGACAGATTTGCTTAATCCTTGCCAGCATGGATAACTACATATGATAATGCTTGAAAACAAAGATTTTGCTTGTATTACACAATATTTTCAGATGAAAATATTATCCATATTACATCATACTGTAAATCCTGAGATCGATTGCTCTCCTGTTCTGGAACTCTAATTTGTTCTAGCTTTCTTATTCATGAAAACGTGAAGCTTTATATAAAAACATGATTTCTAACATATTCACTTCTAGTTTTTTTATATTACACAATGCTCCAGCCAATACGGATGCTGCTAAATGTTTGCTAGACCTGCTAGAAATAGTAGCCGAATCTTCTTCAAATCTCACCTTGCCGTATTAGAGAAAGAATACTTTGGATAATATAATTTTCAATACACTATGTCAAAAATAAATAAATAAATAAAAGAACGATCTTGGTTGGAATGCTATGGACCTGCTCTATCAGGATTGACCTGGAGCTAAATGGCAACAACAACAACAACAACAACAACAACTCTAGAAAACACTGATATGTGTTGTTTCTTTCAGTGAAGAATTGTTTCTTGTAAGCTATTTCAATATGAAGTTGTTTCAATGTATCAGCATAGTTTGTTGTATTTTGAGATTATGCTCTGATGACTTTGAGAGAAATTCTTTCAAGCTATATTTATAGAAACAGAACCTGTGGAACTTCCTTAGTTTATAAATTTTCGTATTTCTTTTTAGACAGGCGCAGGAGTGGCTGTGTGGTAAGTAGCTTGCTTACCAATCACATGGTTCCGGGTTCATTCCGACTGCGTGGCACCTTGGGCAAGTGTCTTCTACTATAGCCTCGGCCTAAACAAAGCCTTGTGAGTGGATTTGGTACACGGAAACTGAAAGAAGCCTGTCATATATATGTATATATATATATGTATGTGTGTGTATATGTTTGTGTGTTTGTCCCCCCTACATCACTTGACAACCGATGGTGGTGTGTTTATGTCCTTGTAACTTAGAGATAGAATAAAAAAAGAGAGAATGAAAAAACTCATGGATTTAGCGGTCAAGCTTATATATAAATATATAAGACAGCTTTCCACAAAGTACCATGGAAAGTACATGGTTGCAATGTAAGTTTCTTAACCACACAGCTATGTCTGTACTTATGTTAAAGATTGTGATTTTGCCTTTATTTACATTCTGTAGTCAAAGCTGTTTAGTCTGTGATACTCAAACACACAAACAATATGACAAACAGAATGATATTAAAGAATTATGATGTGGCATAAAAATCATATAATCTTCTATTAGGCTCCCCCCCTCTTTATGTGATCTAAATATTTTTGAAAATATGGTTGTTATTTTTGAAAGAAATTGTTATCTCAGCTGCTTGGAAATAATGACTACTCAGAGAAGAACAGAAATTGCAATCTTTGTCTACTGATCAGTTCTTCTCAGTTTGACTGCAAGTAATGAATTTCAAGTGTTGTTTAAAACAAATCATCATCATCGTCAGTAATGACAATAATGATAGGGATGACGATGATGATGATGATGATGATGAAGGTGTGAAAGAAATATATTTTTTATCTTTTACTTGTTACAGTCAATAGACAGGTCATGCTGGAGCACCGCTGTTGGTCGAAGAAATCAACCACAAGATTTATTCTTTGTAAGCCTAGTACTCATTCTGTCAGTGTCTTTTACCAAACTGCTAAGTTACAGGAATGTAAACACAGAAACATCAGTTGTCAAGTAATGGTAGGGGTACAAACACAAGACACAGGCACACACATACACATATATACGACAGTCTTCTTTCAGTTTCCGAGTCCGAAATCCACTCACATGGTTTTGGTCGGCCTGAGGCTATAATAAGCATATATATATATAAATATATATATGCTTTCGGTGTGAATGGCTTTGTTATACGGTGCCGTATTTTACAATCCTCTAAATAATAATAATGGTATTTTTATATAAGCTGAAAGCTTTTGCCATTCACCATGCAAGGACTAAGGAAAATAGTCTAATAACGGGGCATATAAACCCTCAACAGAAAAAAGAAGGTTTTCACATCTGCATGGGAAGCGAACCCACATCCCTTTGTTAAGATGACTGAGTGTGTTACCTTCGCATGTGGATGGGAAAGCCTTTTTTCTGTCAAGTGCTTATATGCCCGTTATTAGACTATTTTCCTTAGTCATTGCATGGTGATTGCCATAAAGTTTAAGCTTATATCAGGATATCATCCTTATCATTTCCAGGATTGTAAAACATGGTGTCGTATAACAAAACCATTTGGCGCAAAATGAGGACATACCGATACACACACACACACATACACACAGACATTTTCAGTTTTAATATACATACATATATATATATATATATATCCCATGCGGGTTGCATGTAAAAAGCACCATCTGAAAGTGGCTGATGCCTTACTCCCTGACTAGCTCCTGTGCTAGTGACACATAAAAAGCACCCACTACACTCTTGGAGTGGTTGGCATTAGGTAGGTCATCCAGCCTTAGAAACATTGCCAGATTAGATTGGAGCCTGGTGCAACTGCTGGCTCTCCAGACCTCAGTCAAACCGTTCCACCCATACCAGCATGGAAAACAGATGTTCGACGACAATGATGATGATGATGATACATGATGGGCATCTTTTATTTTCGATCTTCCAAATCCACTCACAAGATTTTGGTTGGCTCAAGGCTATAGTAGAAGACAGTTTGCCCAAGATGCCGTCCATTGTGACTGAACCCGGAACCATGTGGTTGAAAAGCAAACTTCTTACCACACAGCCATGCCTGTCTCTATATGAAATGTTTACAAAGTTGAAATGCCTATTTAGCCATCCTTGTTTTTTGAACTATTTGAGATGTTAGGACTGAAGTTACAATTGTGAAATATTTTCCTCATTACTCCCCCACAAAATGTTTTGACCAATTCATTCTATAAGACTTTGGTAAATGCTCCATATAGGAAACAGTTTGCTTATACTGCTGAACAAGATATTAAGAATATTTATTTAGCTATAAAAAGTATTTCTCAGATCCATGAAGAAAAAATGTTTTAAGCTTCCTCTTGAAGTCTGAACTTTTCTGATAGCTAATGTCAGTGCCTTCTATATCTTCAGACCAAAATGCCTTTGGATAATTTCCCATTACTATTACTGGATGGTTCTGAATAAAGTTGCTAATAACTTCTGGAAGTAGATTGGAAGCATCTAAACGTCTGAGATAAGTGGCAGCTAATAAGATTATTATATTTCAGATTATTAATTTTATCTTTAGAAAATGTAGCTGTGAATATTAAACATTTTTTTTTTTTTACCTCTAATGATGATGTTAATAACAAAAATATATCAAAAAATTAATTATCTTATTAGATTTCAATCAGTGACTTACAAAAGAGTTTCATTTTCTTTTAATCATTAGATTGTGGCCATACTGGGGCACTGCCTTGAAGGCCTTTTGATCAAATGAGTTGACCCCAGTACTTACTTTTTTAAGCCTTGTACTTATTGTCAGTCTTGTTTGCCAAACCACTAAGTTACTGAGATGCTGACAAACTAAAGTTAGTTGTCAAGCATTGGTGGGGAACAAACACACACACACACACACACACACAATGGGCTTCTTTCAGTTTCTATCCACTGAATCCACTTGCAAGACTTTGGTTGGCCTGAGGCTATTGTACAAGGCACTCAAAATGTCACACAATGGGACTGAACATGAAAACGTGAGGTCTGGATGTATATTTCTTACCACACAGCCACATGAATAAATTTTGAAAATAAAGAGATTTTTTTTAACTAGACATATGCAATATTCTGGTATTGTCAAGATGACACCAACAAATGTAGGGTATTACAAAAGCTGATATTTTATGTCAGGACTTTAGGACATAAGGGAAATTATTTCTTTATATACTTTAAGCAAAGTAAGAGTGACTAACCATTTGATGATGTGTTAATATTTATAGCAGGGCCATAAGGGCTAAAAGGAACAGAGCAGAGTTTTACTCCCTCATTCTGTCATTGGGAGGTTGCACTGCAATGGCATTTCCACTAGAGAGGTATAAAAATCCTAGAGGGACGACGACCTTTCTCTTTTTTCACCACTCTTGCTTTTGGGTAGTTTGACTCGTCAACTAACACAGCCAGCAAGAACTGCTAGCTCACTTCACCTTTGGTCATTACTGCTACCACATTATGAAGCAGGCGCATTTCTTACTCTCTTCTGTTTCAGCATTAATCACATAAGATGTAATCACGTTTGTACACCTTTTATTTATTCACATCCACTTTTGTATGAACACTGTTATAAAAACTTGCTGTTTAACATTGAATTGGTGTTGTTTGTCACACCAATACATGCACCTTATCACAAACAAGAACACATGATTCATGTTTACTCTTCACTAAATATTCTTTTCTACTCTAGGTACAAGGACCGAAATTTTGGGGGAGGGAGCCAGTCGATTAGATTGACCCCAGTACTCAACTGGTACTTAATTTATCGATCCCGAAAGAATGAAAGGCAAAGTCGACCTCGATGGAATTTGAACTCAGAACATAAAGACCGACAAAATACTGCTAAGCATTTTGCCTGGCATGCTAACGTTTCTGCCAGCTCACCACCTTGAAGTTACCAAAATATTCTTTTCTACTCTAGGCACAAGGCCCGAAATTTTTGGAGAGATGGGGGCCAGTCAATTAGATCGACTCCAGGTATGCAACTGGTACTTAATTTATCAACCCCGAAAGGATGAAAGGCAAAGTTGACCTCGATAGAATTTGAATTCAGAACGTAAAGAGAAACGAAACACTGCTAAGCATTTCGCCCAGCATGCTAACGTTTCTGCCAGCTTACTGCCTTACTCGTCACTAAATATCAAAACTCATGCATGTATCTCATATAATGCTATGAGCTTTTATATGATTATGTGAGTTGACTTTCATTATCATGATGGATAGGTTAAAAGGTAAAGCTGATTCTATGATATTTAGTTGGTGTTGAAAAGAATCATTTGAGCTTTGATGGTCTCCTGCTTATTCAGGTAATCAAGGTAGATGTTTGGGTTTATGAATGTAAATGATGAACATAAATATAATTTAGTACACAGTATTTATCAATTACAATTGCAATGGTTATAAGACAAATAACATAACTAAGAGAGACTAAAAAGTGAAATAAAATGATAATAACAATATTGACTTAAGAGCAAAAAATTAGAAAAATTGCCTTATGACATTCATTTTTAGTGACAAAATAGGGCTAAATGGTAAATATGCCTTTAAAATTTTAAAAACAATGTGATATCTAATGGAAACATGATATTAATATAAAGAGCTTTGTTGATATATTGATATAATTGTTCTAGCATAAACCCTCTCGTCATAAACTCTCAACATAGTAAGTCTGAAAGCATTTTAATCTTATTTTTTATGTAAACTGCTTCATATGATGGGATTGAATTTAGAAACTGAAAATTTTCTTTCATTACAAGGACATTGAAAATAAACATTTTTGCTTAATTCATACTGGTCATTTTTAAAGAAACCACATCTAGCTTCTAATGATTTATGTTCTCAGTTTAAGTTTTATTTCTCTGATAGTAAATAAAATATTTCTCTGATAGTAAAATAAAATTGAAGGGTAAAAAGAAATTTACATTCTTTTTAAACATTAAAGCAAGTTTATTATTATACAAAACTATCCCTTATGCAATAAATACATCTAAAGTAATAAAGTTTGTTGCTTTATAATTTATAGAAAAATATTAATGAAAAGAGAGAAAAAAATATAACTTTATATTGTTGGTTTATACATATAAATCACAAATATTGAACTATTGTTAATTGCTTCATAAATTTAATAACTGACACAAAATATGAGCTCCCAAGTTTATAATAATATTAATTCTTTGCAATGTTTCTGTATATTCTTTGATACTTTTATGCAAGTCACTAGTTATCATTATCAAATGGCTAATAGTTTATTAGAAAAATAATATGACTAAATGAAGTCATTTAATAGTAGGGGTCTGGATATTTCAAGATTAATGATAATATCTTATAAAATTACGTTTGATATTGAATTGCAAATGAAAGTGAATAATCAGCATAATTAGGAAAAAAACAAATTTCTAAGAATAAGAAGAAATGTTTCAAGCTCACATTTATTTTAAAGGCAAAAGTACAGATATTTATTTTGGGGATATAATATCAACATTGGAAACTATTCACAAACAAAAACAAAACAAAAAATATGTTTAAAGCCTAGCATCTAAAAAGCAATAACTACAAGGTGTCCATATGCTGGGAAGAGAACTTAAAAAGGGGTACTTTTTTTTTTTTTTTTGGTTAAACTAAATGACAACATTGATGTACCACGACAAAAAGCAAAACAAATACCACTACACAGGTTATCTTCTAACTGACCTTATTTCATAAATGGCCAAATGAGGATCAAACACATATTGAATTGGAGAATGACTTACGTGACACTTGACCATTTTTAGATCCAATAGAGGAGTCATCCTTAGTTTTATCAGGTGAATTTGCCACTATAAAGAAAGTAAAGAAATTTCCTTGATAGAACAATGTATTTCTTTATTCTGTTTAGGTGTGCTTGAATGAAGATTCTGTTGGTGCCATAAAACAACTCACATTATATATATAATTTAAAAGATAATATAGATATATCAGATCATACAGAACAAGAGTACCAAACATACGGCTGACAGCAATGTTTAATTTAGCTGCCAGGCTCAATTTTATCAAAAGAAAAAATATATTTTAAGTTGTAAAGTATTCTGTAAAATATATATATATTACTTGCGTGTGTTCTAAGTTGGAGCTCAACTAGAGTTATGATTAACACCAGTTCCAGTCAGCATACCTCAGGGAATCTGCCATTATCTCAACCAATGAGATAGAATCTCTAAAACGTGCCTTATTTCCTCTTCACTTTGTCTATACATGCCAAGTAAAATTTAAGTTATTTCTTCATGTGTTCATCTGAATTGATTCTAGTGATTATGAAGAACATTGAAAAGTTTCACTGCTGAAACAGTGTAAGCTTTTTATCAAGAATTGGTCTTCTGAAGATCTGTATGCATTCATTTGAGCAATGTCTATTTCCATTCTCACTTTAACCCTTTCACATTCAGATTAATCTGCCAAATGTAATGGTTATGCATTGATGTTTTGAATTGATCATGCAATTTTTTCATTGCTTTGGGATTTCGATGGTGTGGTTGTTTATTTTTAGAATTACATTGTAGGGTAGGTGTAAGAGGTCAAATCTGGCTAGTTTGAACATAAAACAGTAGAATATTTGGGCTGGTTATGGACAGTTTAAACGCTAAAGTGTTAAAAGCTCTTAAGTTACTTGTTTGTTTGTGTGTAAGTGTACATGCCATATTTCATTCCATAACGGCTACTTCTGAAGAGCACAAGGTTACATAATCGGACTGTTACTAAACACTCCATTGAACCCCTAGTGCAAAACCGATTAGTGAGATCAGCTGTAATGGATATATAATACTGCACACTTTGATTGATATATATGCACATATACATACACATATTTTAGCCTACATTATGAATAAGGTTTTTAATAATAATTGTCTCTAGCATGCGTGATTTAATTTACATTTCAGTCTACCTTGCAAAACCAAATGAGTTTAAACTCCACAGATACAAAGTTTGTTGCAGAGAATATTCTATAACAAAAAAAAAAAAATTTTTTAGAATTTATAGGAATATTAACAGAGATTATATTCTACCTACAATTATTAGCTTTGTGTTGTCAATGTCTTTCAAAATAAATTCATAATCAAAACATTAATTACTGATTTAACCCAATTTCTGTTGCTATTTTTTTATTGTTACAACAGAGATGTGTAACATCAAGCAGCCTTCATCAATTTAGTTAGCTTGCTTGAGGGTATTTTTTTCTTTAATCATATAACATGATTACAAATTATATTTAAAAAATTTACAAACTGTGAATTGCTTTCAACAAAATCATGCATCATAATCATCATCATATAACATCCGCTTTCCTATGCTGGCATGGGTTAGATGGGTCAACAAGAGTGGCAAGCTGGGGAGCTGCACCAAGCTCCAGTTGTCTGTTTTGGCATGGTTTCTACAGCTGGATGCCCTTTCTGATGCCAGCCACTTTGCAGAGTGAATTGGGTACTTTTTATGTTGCAACACACACACTCATTCACCACATCACACCAGACCAGACCACACATGCACATATATATACATACATACATAGACACGTATGTGTATATGTGTGTGTGTGTGTATGTGTATTTAATTAAGATTACTGTTCTAAAAAAAAGCTTAAGAATAATGACAGAACATTTGCTGATGAAAAGACTTAATACATAGATTCAACTTAAACTAGAGAATATATATACACACAGATATGTATATGTTCAGCTGCCATGAATCCAAGATGTCTGAAACCTGTGCAATGCTTGATAAGGGATTTTACCAAATCATTGGTTTTTAAGTTAGGATTACATAAATGAAGCCATTGATTAATCATTCCAGTGAGATAAATTACCTCAAATAAATAACTATTAGGTTGGTGCATAATTATTGCGGCTTTTTTTCAATACACTTTTTTCAACAAAAACAATAACAGTATTTAACAAAAACATCTTTAAATGATTATTCTGACCATCTGCCAAGTAAATGGGGAGCAGTAATTGAAGCAGATGGTGAATATGCCCCAGAATACTCATTTAAAGATGTTTTTGTTAAATGCTGTTATTGTTTTTGTTGAATAAAATTTATTGCAAAAAAGCTGGAATAATTATGCACCAACCCAATATTTCACTGCTTCAACAGAGCACAATAAAAAAATAAAAAGCACAGTACTTGCAATTTTAAGTGTAAAAGTGAGTGACCTCAAGAAATAGTAAAGAAACAGTGTATAGACTCCATTGTGTTTGATTAAGTTCTCACATTCATCAATCTCTATTCTAACCGTAATTTGATATGAATTTCTTAGGTGTGGCTGTGTGTTAAGAAGCTTGCTTCCCAACCACATGGTTCTGGGTTCTGACCCACTGCATGACACCTTGGGTAAGTGTCTTCTGCTATAGCCTTGAGCCAACCAAAGCCTTGTGAGTGGATTTGGTAGACAGAAACTGAAAGAGGCCCATCATATATATATGTGCATGTGTGTGTGTGTGTGTCTGTGTTTGTCCCCACCACCATCGCTTGACAACCGATGTTGGTGTGTTTGCATCCCCGTAACTCAGCAGTTCAGCAAAAGAGACCGATAGAATAAGTACTAGGCTTACAAAGAATAAGTCCTGGGGTTGATTTGTTCGACTAAAGGTGATGCTCTAGCATGGCCACAGTCAAATGACTGAGACAAGTAAAATAGTAGCACAAAGTCAGAAATGATGCTGAGAGTAACAGGTTAAATTAGTGGAGGTGCATGGCTTTAGTGGTTAGGATGTTGGACTCATGATCATAAGATTGTGGTCTCAATTCCTGGATCAGGTAGTGCATTGCATTCTTGAGTAAAATACACTTCATTTCACATTGCTCCAGTTCACTCAGTTGATAAAATGAGTACTTCTGCTGGGCACTGGTGTCCCATCCAGGGAGGAGTATATATGACAGAGAAACCAAGAAAATCAGCCTTGTGCTACATACAGAGTAATGTGGACTAACCAGTTGATAAAACTGTCCCCAGTATATTTTTTTGTGAACCCTGGAAAGAGGAAAAGCAAATCTGACCTTAGTGAGATTTGAACTAAGATGATAAAAGCCAGATCAGATATTGTAAAGCATTTTATTTGACATGCTAAGCCAGTAAGTGTGGATGGCAGGGGTTAGCAGTTATACATTGTATGTGTCAGACACAAACTTTGTAGATCTTCATACTCAAAAATATGTTGACATGTGCATAGGTCTATTATGTACATGTCAAGTTAATAAAAGACTGTTCATGGATCTAATCTATATTTCCCCATGTTGATCTTCAGTTGGCCTGTTTAAGACAATGTATTTGCCTCTATTTCCATATTTTTGCTCTAATTATATATTTCTTCATTGAAGATGAAGGATGCTGCCTCAGATCATTTTTTATAAGGCTACACCTTACATTGGAAATTCTCTCCATTTCTGAGTTAGAATTGGTTTGCATTAACTTTCATAAAAAAGTTTGCTGCTGGAAGCCCATATTTATTATCTTTGAATAAGAAGCATTTTAGGTTTCTTTAGTTTTAAACAATCAACAATTTCTGCACTTTCAGTTCACCTATTCTAATCAAATGGCATAAATGCCATATAGATCAAATATGCTTCCATGTTATGGAGCGAAGAAAGCAACTTGGCTGTACTTTGAAAAAATCAGATACACACACATACAGACATTTATATTTATAATTATATGTTTCCCAGGTTTTAGAACAGGTGCACTGTACCCCTGTAACATGATTAAAATGATTGTCATCAAGAAAGGCGTCCAGTCTTAAAATGTCTTGCCCAACCCATACCAGCTTAGAAAAATGGCTGTTAAAATGATGATAATGATGCATATATTATCAGTAACTTATCCATAACTTATGATATTATTAACTAGCAGAATTGATGGTAATACACTGATCAGTAATTATCAGTAATATACAGTGTGATGATATATATCGCCTGGTCTATATTATATTCAGTAGCAAGTACAACCCTTGTAAAAGTTACAGTAGTCTCTACAATGTTGAAAAATACTTCAATCACCCTATGGAAACGTTCTTTAAAATGAAGATCAGAGTGAATTTCTAAGTGTTGACTTAAGAACAAGTTCTTTCTTGCAAACCTCAACAAAGCTATCAAGCCAGACTTAATATAAACATCTAGACCAGTGCAAGTTCATAGATCAACTTACTATATGCTAGACTAACTGGAAGTCAACAAAACTAGTAATGGTGCTGGCGTAAATTAGTGGTGATTGGTATCTCGTCTACTGGCTAGATCATCTGAAGATTGACCAAGTACAGATGCATGAAACTTTGAGTATGGGATACTGTAGGCTGGATCTATCACTCTCATGTAATTAAATAATTCAGGCATTTGATGAACCACCAAATAACATAAATTTTAAATGAATTGAAATTTACTTCTTAATGTACCAAAGAAAACAGAACTCTACATAGAGGAGGTAATTGTTAGTGACACTTAAAGAAAGAAGGAGATAATTGAAGAAATTAAAACTTACTGCAAATTGAATTTTAATACTTTTAGATATAATCTAACTTTAAAAAAATGTTAGCGTGCAAGATAACAATGACAGGCATGTTTTGCTATTATTCCCCTTCACCAGTGGAGTATAGTCTTTTGAAGCCTGCTTTGATCAATAGACAGTGACTTTTGCTAGTAGAAAGAATAACAATGGTTATAGCAAGTTTAAATTGCATAATACCAAAAAGCAAGCCAAGGGAAATAATTCAGATGAACCCAATGGAATCAACTTTTATTAATTCAGATGCATAATGATGTAAAAGAAAAAAAATTATGAATGAAATGAAATTGCTTCACAGATAGAGAAATAACAAAAACCCTCTATATAAAATGTTTGTAAAAAGTACTGTTTTACTTTATATATGTATGTATATTTATATATATATATATATATATATATATATCTGTATGTATATTTATATATGTAATATATATGTATGTATATTTCTTTATGTAATATATATATATCTATGTGTGTGTATATTTATATATGTGATATGTATATATATGTAGTGTCACCTGACTGGCTCCCATGCCAGTGGCACACAAAAGTCACCATCTGAACATGGCCGATGCCAATAACCTCTGACTGACTCCCATACAGGTGGTGTGTAAAAGGCATTATCTGAACGTGATTGATGCCAGGACTGCCTGACTGGCTCCTGTGCTGGTGGCATGTAAAATGCACCATCCGAACGTGGCCGATGCCAGCACCTCCAGGCTGGCTCCTATGCCGGTGGCACATAAAAAGCACCCACTACACTCTCAAAGTGGTTGGCATTAGGAAAGGCATCCAGCTGTAGAAACATTGCCAGATCAGACTGGAGCCTGGTGCAGTCGCTGGCTCTCCAGACCTCAGTCAAACTGTCCAACCCATGCCAGCATGGAAAACGGACGTTAAATGATGATGATAATGTAATATTTATAATACAATATATATCAGATATACACATACATATATATGTAATACAATATATATATAATATATACGTATACATACACAAACACGTATATATTGTTAATCATATTGTGTGTGTATGTGTGTACATAAATACATAGACAGGTGAACAGATATGTAAAACTAGGATTCTTACTAATTATACATCTTGTAGCTTCATGTGAAAAATACACTATTGAATTTCAGCAATTTGCTATGGTTACTTCTGCACAGTAAATTTTAAATGTGTAAAGTAAATAAAAATGGAGTTAAATCGTCCTCAGAGAGATGGAAAATATTTGTTAAAATACTACCTTAAAAGCAGTAATTTTTTTTTTTTAAGTTCTAATAAGTATTGTGTTGATTAGGTGTCTGTGTGTTGTCAAGTCATAACTAACAAAAACGAAGAACTGAATTCCCAATAACTGCATTTTCAGATCACAAGACTTATGTAATACTGCAAATTAACTATTTCATAAGACTACAGGCTTCTTTAGTAATGTAGTCACAGTTTTTGTTAATTATTGAGAAACAGTAAATTATAATTCATAAAGTTTTTGCATTCGGTAAAAACAAAATTTTATTTTTAATACTAGGTAACTAATTTACGATGGTAAAATTAATTACTTAAAGCATTTCTTATTTCTTCTGCTTGGTATGTGATACATTGTGAAATGTGATCAAATAGGTGTAGGAGTGGCTGTGTGGTAAGTAGCTTGCTTACGAACCACATGGTTCTCGGCTCAGTCCCACTGCATGGCACCTTGGGCCGACCAAAGCCTTGTGAGTGGATTTGGTAGATGGAAACTGAAAGAAGCCCGTCGTATATATGTATATATATATGTGTATGTGTGTGTATATGTTTGTGTGTGTGTGTTTGTCCCCCCAACATTGCTTGACAACCGATGCTGGTGTGTTTACATCCCCGTAACTTAGTGGTTCAGCAAAAGAGACCGATAGGATAAGTACTAGGCATACAAAGAATAAGTCCTGGGGTCGATTTGCTCGACTAAAGGTGGTGCTCCAGCATGGCCACAGTCAACTGACTGAAACAAGTAAAAGAAAAAGAGTAAATTAACTCTGCTCTGAAATCAGTTAAAATTGACCATCTATCAATATCCAGTTTGATGTTTTATAATGTTTAAAGAAATGCACTGAATCATAGGCTTTGAAACGGGAGGGGGGGGGGCATTAGCAGGTACATCCCTAAGATTTTGTGGGATCAATATAAACATTTTTAAATCCTCCTGAAAATCTTCATCCCCAAAATAAATGAGTGTAGAAACATTTTGGACTGGCTTGGAACCGCTTTTCTTTTATTGGATTTATCTTATTTGATTCCTGTGCAAATTTTAAAATAATAATTATTATTTTACCTGTATTTGTTTTTAAAATTAAGACTGAAAAAATCTATCTTGTTTGTAAAAAAACTTTGGACTGGGGCTGCACTGCCTAAACAGATTTCATTCCTGCATTTATGCACTGTCATCATCATCATCATCATCGTTTAGCATCTGCTTTCCATGCTAGCATGGGTTGGACGATTTGACTGAGGACTGGCAAATCAGATGGCTACACCAGGCTCCGATCTGATTTGGCAGAGTTTCTACAGCTGGATGCCCTTCCTAAAGCCAACCACTCCGAGAGTGTAGTAGGTGCTTTTTACGTGCCACCGGCACGAGGGCCAGTCCAGCGGTACTGGCAACGGCAACGTATATTATATAAGTAATCAATACAAATGAGAGGATAATATAAATTGTCGGATATTAAATTTGAAAAGCTAGGGTACATAGGACATGTAAAATCTATTGAAAGCTTGTGAAGAAAGATGATAGGCTGCTTGTTAGAACACATAATGTTGCTTTGTTTTGCATATTTTTAAAATGTGCAAAGAGAACAGTAAACGGTTGAGAAATATCCAGTTATAACATGGTTAAACTATATTCCTGTTATGCCAAAATACATATCCTTCAACTTTACTTCAACCTCATGATACAAATGTATCTTTCACAGATACTACAAGAAACCATCCCCACCACCACCACTACCACTATCCTTACAATATGAATACATTAACCCTTTTGATAACAACCTGCCTAAGGCTGTCTCTGGTTCTTTGACACAAACTTCCTGTTTCAAAGTGATCTAAATGAAAAATCTTTCTTTGAAATCTCATGTTAATTTACATTTCAAACACCAGCTTAATAATGACATAGTTATTTTACTAAATTCTTCACTATTTTAAAAATTGATTGAAACAAAGGTAGAATGAAACAAAGGTAGAAATATGGTAACAAAAGGGGTCATAAATTACTATTCATGACATCTCTTTATATGAGTCAATTATAACCATGGTTTCTTTGATATGCAATCTTAATTATTTAGCCTTCAATACTGTCTTATTTCATCACCAATATTCTGCAGATAGTTTTCCATATAAACATGATTCAAACAATTATGCAATTTTTTACTAAAATTATAATCTATTCTAATTGAGCTAGACATGTAATGCAGTTTTGAGGAGTAAAACTAATATTAACAATCCATTGAAAATATATAAATGACAGCCATATATTTACTAGATTTTGTAGAAAGCCAACATAATACAAATTTTGTGAAGTAGTAAACAACCAAAATTTGATATTTACTCTGTTTGTAGTTTATTGTTTGTTCAAACTTGGAGAACAGTGTTATCTGCAATAAACTTATCTGACATTTAAATAGTCGCATGAGTTAGAGAAATAATTTTCATGTTTTAGACATGAGTTCAAAAATAGTAGATAGACATTTCATTTGTATATATTTGCATAAAATGAGACTGAACATTAACTTTTTGATTGTCTAAGCTGTTTTCCAGACATGCTGTATATTTAAAAAAACAAAAGTGAATAAAAATAACATCAAATAGAATGGAGCAATAAAAATCAGCATTAAATATAGTGTAAAGTGAAGTTTTATGTGCAACAATGTTTAAAATAAAACAAATATGGATAAATATATTCTGAAAATTTGAAAACAATTTATCTATAAATAATTTGTTAAAAAGAAATAAAGAGACAAATGTGTATTTCAAAAGACAAATTAGAAATTTGAAGTAAAAGTAAAACAAATATGTTTAAATAAATACACACCGATTTAGATTTTGTTGTGATTATTTCATAAAAATACATATATATTCTCAATATGCTCATTAAAGCATGTTTTACAAGAAAACACTGTTAACAATAGAAATGTTGGAACTGTATTCTGATACAGTAAAAACCCTAGAGCTGTATTCTGTTACAATAGAAACAGTATATTTATTACCTATCACAGCAGGACAACCATAACTGTTTTCTGATAACAGAACTACTGTAGCTATGATCTGTGACGCAAGAAACTCCATAGCTTTGAACTGTTACAATAAAAGGATAGCAATAAAGATCTGAAGGATTCTTTTTGTTTTTAATGCTTAGTCAAGGAGAGAAGGACAGTACTTGTGATCCTTTGGGTTTTCATGGTCTCTGAGACTGGTGGGAGGAAGATAGGAAGTTATCCTCAAATCAGAGCCTTAGCCTGAATGTTTACAATGGAGTAAACTCCACTACAGACCATCAAATACCATCACTCCAGCTGATGGTGTTAAACTGGACAATAGATTGTGTCTACAACTCAAGAACTCACAATGCAAAGAGCCAGAACAAGTGTCACAAGGCATTTCATCTGGTTCTTTAACAACTCCACTAGTTTACCAGCCTGTTCTTTACTTTACTGAACCTGAAAGGATGCAAAACAAAGTTGACACAGGAAAGATTTGAGCTACAAGTGCAGAGAGCCACAACAAACACTCGAATGCCTCAATGAATTCAATGCTTAATTCCAGCTCCCTAAAAGATAAGCTAAAATTTTAAATCATCTGATTATTTCTAAGAGAGACGATGTTAAGGAACAGTCAAGGGAGCTAAACAGCAGAAGGTCTTCAGAGAAGGGACTTTCCCTGTAAGCAACTATTTCAGCCTTTAACTTCTTACACTCTAAGGGGCCAGGGACATATCCAGGTCATGGCTCCTGGGTGAAACTGAAACTTTTTAACCATTTGGATACTGGAGACTTGTGCATTTAAATCGCTTAAAAATTTTGTCTGGTTGTAACTCCTATCCTTTGACTCAGCCTTCAATGGAGAGGTATTAGAATAACATAATCTATGAATAGGAAAGAAATACAGACAAGCATACATATATGGAAGACCTGTAAGTGTTAAACAAAATGGCTATAATTTCACTCATGCAAATCTGTGTGTGCATCATTATATAACTCTTAGCAAAAGATTTCAAATTCCAATCTTATGGATTTTGTGAAACCTTTGAATTTTTTCTGCAACTTTATTTAGATAGCCAGTTCTATGATAGCCTTGCAGAGTTTCAAATTTAGTTGTTTAAAGTCGATAATTGCCAATGGTTATGTAGTTCTTTTAAATCTCAAGCTATCTTCTTACCAAATTTCCTGTCAGATATGCAAATGAAGGTTCTCATAAAAGATAATAAATACACCGTGCTATTCATCTAAACAGATTTGACGTCTCATCAAATTCAGCATTGAACTTGTTTATATTGTATTAACTAAAATATGGCTAGAGATACTGACGAAATATGGAGGATAATCAAAACTTAGTAGCCTGTGAGTATCTCTACTGATTAGAAGTGTTTTCAAAACAGCATAAAGCAGTACTGATACTGTACAACTGTGGAGAAAAGAATACACTGCTGCTTTTGGGAAATACTTTATTGCACAGATGGTTCCTTGTCAGTCTCACCGTTGTGAGTCTTGTGGACTGGTGATTGGTGCATTGGAAACTTGCGACCAATGATGCTTTTGTTCACAAAAAATGGTGTAAAATGAAAGTATTAAATATATTTTGATTGGTATCTAATAAAATATAGTTGTTAACTATAGCTAAATGGATGTTATAACTAGAAAGATATCACATGCTAATCTGGGTAACAGTCTTCAGTCATACAATCCTTCTTCTTCTTCTTCTTCTTCTTCTACTATTACTACTACTACTACTACTACTACTATTACAATTGCTACTCCTGCTGCTAACAATAATAATGATGGTGACAATACAAAGACTTCTTTCTGTTATAGACACAAGGCTTGAAATTTTGGTTAAGGGGCTAAGCCTTTTGCCCCGTTTGCTAAAGATTCTGCCATATCACTGCTTTACTAATACTTTCTACTATAGGTACAAGGCCTGGAATCTGTGGGGAGGAGGGAAAGACGATTACATCGACCCCAGTACTCAACTGGTTCTTAATTTATCTATCCCAAAAGGATAAACAGCAAAGTCGGCCTCAGTGGGATTTGAACTCGAAACGTAGTGACAGGCAAAATACCGCTAAGCATTACTGCCTCAATAATGATGATGTTGATTTCTTTTATTTACCACAGGGGCATCTCATGAGTGGAACATAAGGAGTATTTACAATTTGTGTGGGGGTGGTTACATACAAAACTGAGATAAAGAAGAAAAAAGGAGAAGAAGAGATGAAATAGAATTGCTATTTCACTGCAATGTATTTTTCTCTTCATCATTTAAGTATGTGGTTTACTCTTTTCATATGGGTTACTGCAAGAATGGTAAAACTGTAAGATCATTCTTGGTTTCCTGTCAGAATATGATGTAAATGCAAGTGGGAGGTGTCAACTGATATTTTCTCCAGACTCAAAATGTTTTGAACTTAAGCCAGCTTCTTGTGACAAGTAGGCAAAAAAAAACGCAAGAATACAACCCCCCCCCCCCACCCCTCAATTTTCATAGTTTTGGTACATAGTTTCTGTAAAATAACGCTAATGTCTCTTCTAAATCTCTTCCAAAAGTTGCATGCTAATTGATCAAACAAGCAAAGCTTTCATGCAGTGTGTAAACATGCCAGGGCAGTCTAACCTCTCTGCTTTGTCATCAAGAATTTAACTTTAAAACTAATGAAGATAGGTGCAGGCATGGTTATGTGGTAAGAAGGTGCCAACTGGCAGAAACGTTAGCATGCCAGGCGAAATGCTTATCTGTATTTTGTCTGCCGTTACGTTCTGAGTTCAAATTCTGCCGAGGTCAACCTTACCTTTCATCCTTTCAGGGTCGATAAATTAAGTACCAGTTACGCACCGGGGTTGATGTAATCGACTTAATCCCTTTGTTTGTCCTTGTTTGTCCCTTCTATGTTTAGCCCCTTGTGGACAATAAAGAAATAAGAAGCTTGCTTCCCAACCACATGGTTCCAGGTTCAGTCCCATTGTGTGGCACCACGAGCAAGTGTCTCCTACTAAAGCCTTGTGAGTGGATTTGGTAGAGGGAAACTGAAAGAAGCCTCCCTCTCTCTCTCTCTCTCTCTCTATATATATATATATATGTATCATCATCATCATCGTTTAACGTCCGCTTTCCATGCTAGCATGGATTGGACCATTTGACCGAGGACTGGCGAACCAGGCTCCAATCTGATTTGGCAGAGTTTCTACAGCTGGATGCCCTTCCTAACGCCAACCACTCCGAGAGTGTAGTGGGTGCTTTTACTTGCCAGGGATTATGTGTGTCTGTTTGTCCTCCACCACTGTTTGGCAACCAGTATTGGTATGTTTATTTCCCCATAACTTAGTGGTTCAGCAAAAGGGTCTGATGGAATATGAATCATTTGACTAAAAATTTAACAACTGAAATAAGTAAAGGATAGAAGATAAAGATACACATGCTCTTTCTCTCACTCTCTCTGCAGTGTGATAAAGTGTCACTTCAATATAATCAGCAGTATTGTGTAACTTTCCACGCAAAATTATTTAACTACAATGGTGTTAGAAACGAAGTGAGACGGAAACAATTGTAACTAATGATTAAAGATATGCTAAATTCATTCTTTGTCCTCTTAATTTCGTTACATGATACCCTTTGTTATACTCACACATTGCCTTTACCAGTGGTGTACCTGGAATTTCTGCACCAGTGAACTTTAAGTTTTCCTTGAGGTTCCAGTTCAAAAGTGTAGATAGCCAGGGGTTCAAATGGAGGGCTCCTCTGGAAATAAACTGATTTTCTACCCTATCAGAACCTACACTACACTTGTATGTATGAGAGTATATATATATTCTCTTATTCTTTGACTGTGGCCATGCTGGAGCACTGCCTTTAGTCGAGCAAATGGACTCCAGGACTTATTCTTTGTAAGCCTAGTACTTATTCTATCGGTCTGGCTTCTTTGTATCGTCTGTCTGGATGTTTTGTTGTCCCTTTTTTGTATCACCTAACTGTCTGGATGTTTTGTGTTCTTGTCCTATTTTTGTATTTTATATATATGTATGTATATATATATATATATATATATGCATTTTAACACTAAGTCAAAGCAACATATTTAATTAAATTGAGAAAGAAATTTAATCTTGATACCTAAGCAGATGAACATTACTTTACTGGTGAAATGATGAATGTCCCCCTTTTGTATTTCAAAGTACCAACATATTAAACTGAAACCAAAACATTTCATGTAGAATGTCACAAAATTCAGCCAACCAGCAACACAAATTATTGTTTCCCCAAGAAATAGAAATAAAAAGAAAATAGATTTTTTTAGGAAAAAAAACAAAAAACTGAACAAATGAAACTTTACTAGAAAACTACTTCCTTTGTTAAATATTACATACAAGTGGAAACCATTTACATATATCTACAGATTATTTCTATCATCGCCGAAGCTAAATTTAGAAAATCTCTTCAATATCCACGAAATAGCCATTCAAAATTACACATTAAGTAAAGCAAGTAACTAAAGATGGATGTGGTTGGTATCCTAGATTACTGATGCTATCTGCTCATTGAATTGGTAAAGAGGGATTACTTGTCACATACAAGTAATACAGAAGATGTTGCCAACATGTTGATTGACTTTTATTGATTATTCAGTTCATAGAGCTGGAATAAACATGCAAGGGCTATAGTAAATCTAAAACTAATATTGCCCATTTATTTTTTGATTATAAATTGCTTTGCAGTGTGCATTACTTTTATCATGGTATTATTCACAGAATGTAATGTATTATATCTTTTAAATGCTCTATTGTAATTAAAATGTTTGGCTATTATAGAAACTTCACTGATATATATTGTAAAATAAGATAGAATAATCACAACAATGTTTTGCCTATACAAGGTTTAAACCGCCCCAATAATTTTGATGATTGTGTTTTGACGAACTAATTTAGAAATATGATCCTTCAAAGTTTTCAAAGCAAAATTTTAAATGAGGTTATAAACCAATAATAATTAAAGGTTACTGGATTGATTATTTTTGAAATAAATGTCACTGTGCGTATAAAGTGGAGTTTAGTGCCTTTTTACAGCTTCTTAATGGAAATTTTGAATATTGAGTTTTCTTATCAATAATACTTTGGAAGACAGTATATGCTAAATTGGTAATTTACCAATAACTTGATCAAAGGGAAAATGCTGACGGGTGCAAGAATGACGAGGTGGTTAAGAAGTTTATTTCACAACCAACTCATTCTGAGTTTGATTCCACTGTGGAAAACTTTGGACAAATATCTTTTACCATAACCATTTCTGCATAAGTCGAACTTTTACAGCAGCATAGTGTGTGATGGTGTGTGGTTTAGTGGTTTTGGCTCACACTCATTACGTCAAGAGTTCAATAATCAACGACACTTTTTGTCCTTGAGCAAGACACTCTATTTCATGTTGCTTCATTCCACTCAGCTGGCAAAAATGAGCTGTACTTGTATTTCAGAGGACCAGTCTTGTCACATTCTGTGTCACGCTATGTGTCACGCTGAGAACTACATTAACCCTTCCATTACTGTATTTATTTTGAGATGCTCTGTGTTTCTTTCAGTTAATTTTAAATATAACAAAGAATTTAGTAAAATAACTTAGTTATCATTAAGCTAGTGTTAGGAACATAAATTGTGACTAAGGTTTGGTGGAAGATTTTAATTCAAAACTTATGGAAACAAGACATTTGTACTACAGAGCCAGAGGCAGTTTCAGCCAGGTTGGGTTCGAAAGGGTTAAGGGCATGCCCACACACACACACATGCACACACACACACACATACCAATAATGAAGGGTGCAGTCAAAATGACTCAAAACGATAGCAGATGCACCCATATACCAGAGTACTTGTGTCAAATGTATCCAAAAGTTAAGCCTATCAGTTTGAGAGTAAAACTATAAAATCTAAAGAAACAAGTGTTCTGACAAAGGGTTCTTCTAAAACTCCTATACTTTCTCGTGGTAAAGTAATATATCCCATATTCTTTCAAGTTTTCAGTTACTCGATATTTATTTGTCTGTCATTGAACTATGTCAGCTACTCCAATAATCTTTGCTCGTATGGAATTGCTGGAAATGTAAGCTCTGTTATATAAATTCACTTCATGCAACTAACTTTTCTCATCTCACCTTCACTCATCATCATCATCATTTAACGTCCGTTTTCCATGCTGGCATGGGTTGGACGGTTCGACTGGGGTCTGGGAAGCCAGAGGGCTGCACCAGGCTCCAGTCTGATCTGGCAGTGTTTCTACAGCCGGATGCCCTTCCTAATGCCAACCATTCCGAGAGTGTAGTGGATGCTTTTTTACATGCCACTGGCACAGGAGCCAGAGAGGGCTGGCATCGAGCACCATCAAATTGTGCTTTTTACATGCCACCAGCACAGAAGCCAGTCAAAGCAGTGCTGGCATCGGCCACATTCAGGTGGTGCTTTTTCCGAAATAAAAGTACACAACAGGATTTTAGTCAGGTATAAACATAAATACAGATAGAGACACACATCCTTTTTCCTACTAACATGGAATGAAAACTTCTTATGATAGTATGAAATTGTAACATTATCATTAATTTCTTAATTACAACCAGCACAAGTGAAACCAGTCAGCTACGTAAATATTTTATATCACACACACACACACACACACACACACACACACACACACACACACACACACACGTTTCTGCACAGCTTCCATCTTCAAAATTCCACTCACGAAGTACTAGTCACTATGAGGTTACAATAGAAGGCAGGTGCCCAAGGTGCCACACATTGGGACTAAACGCATGCACACGCACATTTGCACATGTATGCATACATGATTAAAATTATTGTCCACAGCTACAGTCAGTGTTCACAACTTTAATTAATCAATTAAGTGCGATCAGTTATCGTTATGCAATACAGTGCCACAATCATTAATTTGTTTTTCTGAACCTGTTGGCTTTACATACCCTGTTACCTAAATTCATTTTATACAATCACTCTTCTTCTCTATCCTACCCTTGGACCTGTACTAAATAATTTGTCAAATACTTTATTCTATTTACCAATTTATAAGACACCAGACTGAACTTTTAACTGAATTAATCTTACCCAGTTATCGATATATTAGTTATAGAAGCCACGTATTACTTTATGAAGAGTGGCAAAGTCTGTGAGATATGTTCTTTCCTCTTCTTCAGAATAATCAATAATTGATATTAAGAAAATATCTTAATACCTACTAAATCATAATATTTGGCATCATTAAAGGATGGAAATACAATTTTATTAATGTGAAAGTAGTCTGTAGTGGCTTGAGTAAAAATATTTCAACTACTGTTTAACTACCAAGTGAATTTCATTGAGCTAAATTGAGAAACTAAAGAAATATGCCAGACAATAAGTAAAATATTGAAATTAATTGAAAGTGTTCAAAAAATTTACCAGGAGAAGCCATTCTCAATGCAATACAAATATTTTATGAAGAATGTTGCTACTAGACAAATGAAAAGCTAAATTTTTCTGAAAGATTTATAATATTGAATATCTGTATACAACTGTGTGTAGTTATAGCAACTATCAGTATAGAACTCAGTGAGAGAACTATCATTTCCACATGAAGTGGGCTGCAAGATATCCAAGGTATGGATCTGAATTCTTTGTCACAAAACAGTCGCATATACATTAACAGATTCTACACATTTTCAGTGTTAAGTGTCAAACATTGATTTTATATTGTTGTATATTTTTTTACACTAAAACAGAAACAGTACGTTGTGTGTGTGTGTGAGAGAGAGAGAGAGAGAGAGAGTAATTTTTTGATAATTTTGAAAACTAGTTTCATCATCATTTAATGCCTGTTTTCCATGCTGGTATGGGTTGGATAGTTTGACAGGAGCTGGCAAGGCCAGGAGATGCACCAGCTTCCATAGTCCGTTTTTGGTATGGTTTCTATAGCTGGATGCCCTTCCCAATACCAAACCACTTTACAGAGTGTACTGGGTGCTTTTAATGTGGCACCATGACCAATGCTTTTTACATAAAATTAAAATCCAGAATATAGTTGTATAGTAAGATACAGTGGCTGTATTCTTTAATAATATAACAAGAAATGGTTCAATTTCAACATAAGCATGTCACAACTGAGCAGCTTGATTGATGGATTAATGTTGACCAATGATGAGCATTCAGGTATTCAATTCAATGAAACACCTGCTCATTGAATTGTGCAAACAGTAGAGCGTTCATTAGATACATGTATATTGTTAATATAATTGTCAGGTGTGGTTACATGGTAAGAAGTTGAATTTGAAATCACATGATTCCAGATACATCCCACTGTGCATGTGACACCTTTGGCAAGTGTCCTCTGCCATAACCCAGGCCAACCAAAGCCTTGAGAGTGGACTTCATAGAGAGAAACTAAAAGAAGCCCATGGTAATGTATGTGTGTCGTACTGTCTCTTAGTTGCAAACAAGTGAGACCATCATACAAGCAGAGTCATCCACTTCCAATCTTCCACGAAAACATGTCTGGCTATGGGGAAGCATTCCCTTACTTGAAATCAGGTGTGGGATGACAGCAGGAAGGACGTACAGCCAGAGAAAATTTGCCTCAACAAATTCTGTTTGACCCATGCAAGCATGGAACAGTGGATGTAAAAACGATGATGTTGAATTAGTGTGACTCAGTATGACAAGGCTGTACCTTTGAATTATGAATAAAATCCAATCCATCTTTGGGCTTCAGTACAGTTTCCATCTATCCAGTTCACTGACAAAGTAAGGGTCCACATGAGGCTATAAAAATGACTTTACCAATGGTGCCATGCTGTGGAATCAAACGCAAGGCCTTGAGATTGCAAAGTAAGCTTCTTAATCTTTCTGCTCTTCTGCATTTATCCTAAGTGGATATACAACAATATTAGAGACAGACAAAAATGGTCGAAGTTAAAAAAAGTTCTTCTTGCACGTTGCTCATTTCTTATTTCAATAACATCTTCGTTTCTGCACAATACATCAAAATAAATTACTAACCAACTATACACACACACACAACTTAATTTAATTTCTTGGGTGAGTCATTTTAATTTTATGACATACATTAAAAAAAAAAAAAGATAAAGAAAGCAAATAGAGTCTATTTGAAACTTTGAAAATTAATTACATTTTAACAGACGATGTTCAGCATTTCCAAGTTAAAAAAATATAAGGAAACTACTTTTTGAGACAGAATAATAATTATATTTCACTAAAAATGGTTTTATTGTTCTCTCCATGGCATGGACATCAGCAACTCTGATTTCTTTGCATTGCGTCTCATTTATAGAGAAAATACATTTTATTGTTATTTGGTAAGATGACTACAAAAATAGAAACTCAATATTTTTTTTTTTTCTGCTTTTTAAATGATATCTACTCAGAGAGTTGCCTATAACATCCTAATTGCTTATATTATTGCATTTTACTGCATCAAAATAATAAACTGATAACAAAACGAAGAGAACAACAAAAACAAGAACAAATGGAACTTTGATAACCCCAGCTCACCCCTACACAAAAAATTGTGGAAAGCATATTGATATAATGGAAAGAGGAACTTAATTGGAACTGTGTCATATCTAAAAGTCTGATTAGTTTGGAAAACGAAAAATAAAAAATAGTCTGATAATAGAGTGAGCAGGAACAACAATTACAGAGAAATTTCCATTGTTATGGATTACATAAGATAAATCCCACTGTGAAATGATGCTTTTTCTTGAATTTTGTCTGCAAAGAACATCGTTGTAGGAATACACATTAGCTTGATACAACTCTAATATAAGAAACCCTTTAAATGCAGTAGTTCTCAACAGCACTTTCTAGAGCCAGATGCGGCCCTCAAGCATCCTTTTGGCAGCCCTCAAGCAACCTTTTGGCAGCCCTCATGCATCCTTCTTATGGCCCTCAAGCAACCTTTTGGCAGCCTTCAAGCATCCTTTTGGTGGCCCCTGACAGACTTTTACAACACTGCCTCAGTTCACTTTGATGTCTTGTGTGAGTAAATATGCCTCCATACAGCTGGTTGACCAGCAAGGAATGGTAGCCAAATTTTCCTTAAAATACTACATTACTACCTTCAAAATAGATTATACCAGATATAATGGAAAAGAAGGCAGGATGGTCATGACTTTAATACCAATCAAAGAACGAAATTTCAGTTCATGTGAAATTCTCTCCTAACTCAAGAAGCAAATATTGTTGAAAGATGGAAGCTAAAACTCATAATGTAACAGGTTCTTATACCTCAAAATTCAGTCATGTTTGCAGATATTACAGAAAGTTGAACAACTTTGCAATTCTAATGACAAAGACAACAATATTAGAAAATCAAGCAAGAAGCTCTGTTTTTGATATTCCTGACATCACAGACTTTCACAGAATTCATTTATAAACATGTTTTTTATTCATAAAGATGTACAAAATTAAATTCAACACATACACAATAACCTAAACTTTCTATAATATAACACTGAAAACACTTTCTTGAATTTTTGTTAATGTAATAAGCCAAAGAAACATTATTAAAATCACACTAACAAAACAACCAGGCATACAGCACATAGACTGCCTGCATAATATAAAAGGAATACTGAAAAACTGAAAAATCGCCTTGACTTGTAACATTTTCTTGTAACCACATGCCTCAACCCCTTCCGTTCTTGTCACTGTATGAAGAACCACCTCCATGACACATATACATCATTGCTGGTTACTACTACAATGACATTTTACAAGCACTATGATTCTTACTCGTCTGGACAAGTATCAAAAACACATACATACAGAAATAATTGCAACATCCATCAATAGATTCAGTGGGTTTTTTTTTAAATATGTTCAGAGTCACACACAACACCAATATATCTTTGTGCAGCTGAGGATTGCTCTGCATTTTATATTTGATGTAATGTTCACATTGCTTAATTAAATGGAGTCGCATGAAACGATCGTAGTGCATTAACTTTGGATATCCTTGTTGCTTATTTTGACTTTAATCACCTTATTTTGAAACTGTATAGATAATACCATACTAAATTCTGGCGCCTAAACTTAAGTACCATATTCACCTGAACCTAAATTTTATATATATGTGCTGAAGAAGCTAAGGCTTATTTTGCCAGTGCAAAAACTAGTCTACGTGAATCCAAATACTTAAATGTATGTAAGTAGATTGTCTTAACCGAATTTGCCCTCGTTTGATTTCTGTAGTTATCACCAGTGTATTTTTGGCGATTTAATAATGAGTTTTGACTGTTATTTCAAGCAGATAGACGTACTTAGTATATCCTTTTTGATTAATTTTAATCCCTCGGCTATTTAATGCTATTTTTGGCCTGCTGTCGCCTGTGTCATTGATTCTGTTATTATCATTCTTAAAATAGTTACATTGGATGATAATAAAATTAATGACACCTTCACAAATTAATTTTAATATGTGTGTGTGTGTGTGTCTGCGTTTGTCTCCCCATCATTGCTTGACAACTGATGCTGGTGTGTTTATGTCCCCGTAACTTAGCAGTTCGGCATAAGAGACCAACAGAATAAGTACTAGGCTTATAAAGAATTCAAGTTCTTCGATGTTGCAGAAGGAAATGAGAAATGCTTCTGTTGCAATATACTCATTAAATATGAAAACAATCTAGTTATTCATATTCATTATAGATTACAGAACAACAAGAAACAAGTCTGTTTGCAAAACAACATCCTTTTTTAATTATTGAATAAATGTGAGAAAAAGAAAATGTTTTTACTTACAAACAATTTCAATCTACACAAACTTGATAGTTTAAACTAAGCTATATAATTCTTGCTTAAGCTTAGCTACAGAAATGCTCACTAATGCTTATGCTACTAGACACAAGAAGACTCATGTAAAAAATAATATTTACAATAGTTTGAGGTATTTACAATAGTTATAGGCGCAGGAGTAGCTGTGTGGTAAGTAGCTTGCTCACCAGCCACATGGTTCTTGGTTCAGTCCCACTGTGTGGCACCTTGGGCAAGTGTCTTCTACTATAGCCTCAGGCCGACCAAAGCCTTGTGAGTGGATTTGGTAAACGGAAACTGAAAGAAGCCCATCGTATATATATATATATATATATATATATATATATATGTATGTGTGTGTATATGTTTGTGTGTCTGTGTTTGTCCCCTCAACTTCGTTTGACAACTGATGCTGGTGTATTTACGTCCCCCGTAACTTAGCAGTTCGGCAAAAAGAGACCGATAGAATAAGTACTAGGTTTACAAAGAATAAGTCCTGGGATCAATTTGCTCGACTAAAGGCAATGCCCCAGCATGGCCGCAGTCAAATGACTGAAACAAGTAAAAGAATAGAATGTGTGCTTTTTTTTTTTTTTGCAGAAAGAGGTAATATATGGAGTATAACATATTTGATTTGAATACTATCAGAATTTAATGGATCGCTAGTTAAGCCAGCATTTGTCAATTTTTGTTATCTACACTCATCTATATAACTATATTTATCCACCAAATATTGCATGTGTGTGGGATGTATGCAATGCCTATGTTATTAGGGAACATTAAAACAAGAGACAATAGAGGTGTTCAGTGCAGAGTCTTGTAATGTGTGATGACAAAATAGCACTGTGTTCTATGGATGAGTCAGCAGGTATTTTTGGAAGTTATGAGTTGGTATTTCCATATCTGCAAACAAATGTATGTAGGATGATGCAGTACATAAGACTTTCTCTATTAAACAAAAATTACATCTTTCAGATTAATTTGTAAAAGAAACTCTTCTATCTAAAGTTAACATTATTTCATAGTTTTTCCTTTGTGTCTTCGTTCCCAACAAAATACAGAAAACTCTGTCAATTTTTTTTTTTTTTTTTCTTGGAGCATTCCTCCAAGAAGATAAATAGGGGAATCACCTCTTGAATGTGATTACCAAAAGCCTATATACCTGGTAAAAGATTTATCTTCTTTGGGTTTTGCGTAATAGATTCCACTTGTGCCAAGCTTGAACTCACTTCTTGGTAATTATTTTAGGAACCTTGTTCAAAAATCATCTGCACTCAATAACTTTGCAATATGCACCTTGATAACTAACATTCATGTGGTGCCAAACAGCTGGTTGATTTTATAGCACCTTTGGGAAATACTTGCTAAATTGATGAAAGGAGTGTTTTTATGTACAGGTCTAACACTATTCACATTTATTTTATATTTTTTTATAGACGAGATTAGAGAAAAAAAAATGAGTATAAAAGTTTAGAATTTGATTGGACAGAAAAAAAAAAGAGAAAGGAATCTGTGTGTGTGTGTGTGTGTGTGTGTGTGTGTGTGTGTGTGTGTGTGTGCACACGCATACATTCTTCTGTTCTTTTACTGGCTTCAGTCACTGGTTCATTGCATCCCCATCAAGGGCTTAGTGAATGATATTGATTCCTATATTTATTTCATGAATCGACCCTCTCGTTTTCTTTTATTAATCTCTGTTTGTTGAACAGCTATATTATAGGATATAAAGGGAAATATATAGACAACGCAGACTTTTAGACCGACATACACATAAACACAGACATGGATCAACAGACGCGTGCACACACACACACACACACACACAGGTGTGCATGCAAACATACCTCTATCTACCTATCTATCTATCTATCTAAACACAGACACTCACACAGACACACACACACACACACACACATGTACATATATATATACTCTTTTACTTGTTTCAGTCATTAACTGCTTTTTCTAAATTTCAGTATGTGGTGAAGCAATTTTGCTGAACCCTAATTATAATTATGCTTATCATTATGAAATTGAGATATATATATATATATATATATATATATATATATATAAAATATATAGTTTTAGGGAAAATAACCAAGTTTCAAGAACTCATCGAAGAAAATCCACTATCACATATAGAAAAATTAACAATTAAAAGCACAATAAATGAGTATAATATAAAGCAAAGTAAAGGATTTTGTCCCTAATATTATTATATATATATATACATATATTTCTTGTTTGCAACATTGGCTCTTGGGGCACATGAAGTAAAACTATGGACAATAATATTTAAATATTGGGTTGAAAAACTCTTTTGAGTTGAAAAAGTCAAAGGCTGTCCATAGGACACAAACCCACATCTCCTGTAGAAAATGATTCAAAAGAGTTTTCCAACCCCACACGTACATGCTATTATTTACAACTTTATGTGATGTGATTCAAGAGCCATTATCTCAAAACCAAAGAAAAAATTATTTCACATTCTCTCAAAAGTTTATAAAATTCTGACATCACACACACATACACATGTATATATTGCTGTTATTATGCAAAAGTGTTGTAAGTCCAAAACATTGCTTTTTCAGAAAACAAAGAAATAGTTTCACCATTCCATAGCAAAACTGTTGTACTACACTTTGACAATTTCTGATATCTTGGCATCTGAAGCAGCTGGAGATAAGACAGTTTGACCAAAAGAACTGGATATTGCAAGAAAAAATAAATATTGAAAAAAAAAAAACACATTTGGTCAAATTTGGACATATGACAGTTTAGCATAATAGCAACAATCATGTCCTAAAGTTCAAATAAGGTTGGAACTTTTCGAAAGCTCGTTAATGCTCAGTTGGCATCAATTTTTGTGAACTCAATCGGGCGTTTGAATGGAAATTCCCATAACGATGTTATTTTTTCTGCAGCTTTTGTATTTTTTGCCCAATTTTGATGACAATCGATGAGTGAACGAGGTTCATGGCAGTGAGTTGATGTCAGTTTATGCCTGCACCATTGAACACAGCAGTGGCGACTGCAAAAACACCGCTCCGTCAACAAAACTCTGTCAACAAAACTCTGTCGCCTGCTCTGACCACGTTTCCTCCACCTGCTACGCATCTACTCATTCTGCAACAGCCTACCGGACCAAATATAACAACTTAATGGGTAATAGTTGGCACGGGGGAACGTAGGTGATTTCAATACAAGGTCAGTGGTGGGCTTAACTTCAACACATGGAAAACACGAGCAACTCTGGGTCCAACAGCTAGTGTACGTTCGGTTAGGTTCGGACTCCCCCGTCGCCCGTCACTTCCACTTGGCCAACCACTCCCCCTCTAACATCTCCATTTTTGGCCTCGCCCTGCACCATGGGTCCACTCCCTCACGACTCCACTTGGAACAGTGCTATATTTTTAACCTTAGATCATCTTTCCCCTTCGGACTCAACACAGCCCCCTCCTCCTTATGACTCTCCCCTTTACGACAATGCAACACTTTTTTTTTACCCCACCCCCCTCATCCACTTTACATTATATCCATTATTCACTTTTTTATTACAATCACTACAATTTTCCACAATTTATTTCATCCCTTCCTACATGCACACATACCCACACACAAAAAATACACGCACCCATACACACACATGTAAGCACACTTACCCCCCAACACACCACACACACACAACACATATGCATGCACTTACATGCTCAGACTCGCCCACACACTTATACAAACGCACATACACACGCACACTTGCGCATACACACACACGCTAACAATCACGCAAACATACACACACACACACCCAAGCATACACACCCTTGCACACATAACCCATATATACCCCCTTCACACATACCTCCCACACACCTGACAACCCATACATACCCCCATTCACACACACCTCACATACCTGGCACACATCCTTACGCTCTCACACACATACGCACGCACACACATATGCATGCACACACACATAAACACACACATACACATACACACACGCACACACACCTCTCACATACACACACATACACATACACGTACACACATACACATACACACACATGCACACACACCTCTCACATACACAATACTCACTCACATACACAACACACACGCATGCACGAAAACATACACAATATACACAGACACGCACGCAGAAAAAATATACACACACGCGCACGGGCACACACATACAGACACACATAAACACACACACACCCGTATCACAACCCCACACACATCACAATCACACACACACACGCACATCCACACACGTACACAGCAACGCACATACACACAACATACACATACACACAAACACACACGCACGCACAAAAACATACACATACACACACGCGCACGTACAAAATACACACACACACGTACCCAACACCTACAACCCCACACAAACACACACACGAACACACACATACTCAAAAACTGCCTGCTGACCTTCCACTGACCATTGTCCATAAGCACCTACTAATTCCTTCCACTACGTCGCACACACACAAACACACATACACACTAACAGATAACCCACCAAACCATGCACACACACACACACACACACATACGCACACACACATACATACGCACACACACGTTCTGTTATCACACACACACTTGCAGACTCTCGCGCACGCACAGATATTCACCCCCCTTTTTCACTCTCCTGTCTTAGAAAGAACTTTTCCCCCACCACCTCCTCTTCCGGTCCTTTCACAATGTAACTCATGGGCATCGGTGCCATTTTCCTCTTCCTCCGTTTTTCCATTCTCCGAACTTTCTGTCTCCGACGAAGGGCTCCGCCCGAAATGTCATACTCTCTCTCCTTCCTTTCCCGAGCGTCCAATAATACTATCCGTATCATGTCCTCACTTTGTTGTTATTGTTTTTTGTGTTTTTTTTAACTATATATATATATATATATATATATATATATATATATATATGGAGAATTCACAAAAAAAACAAAAGACGAAGACAGGTGGTGTAGAAAACAAATGGATGTATTAGTTTAACGGTCAGGAATTGAAAAAGTCTTTAACGTTCCGAGCCTATGCTCTTCCACAGAAAGGAACACAGAAAGAAACAAGGAGAGAAAAGAAATGTGTGTAGTGGTTAGTGATATATATATACATATATATATATAACATAGGTTTCTGCAGTTTCTATCAACCAAATGTCAGTCACAAGGTACCAATCAACATGAAGCCATAATAGAAGACACATACCCAAGATATCACACAATGGGATTAAACACATTCATGCATATACATACACAGACACACGTGCATTCATACACACACACACACACACTTATGGTGAAAGCTATTGTTCAGAGCAACAGCCAATGCCCATAACCTTATTTAATCAATTAAATGCGAGACAGTTATGCAATACACTGCAGTAGTCATTAATTTGATGAGTACAGAATAGACATGTTATTAGGTCAACGATTCTATTATGGCAATATATGGAGGCCTTTCTGTGCGATTCAATACGACAAGTTTTAAATGGACAAATAATCTGGAGTTTAATAAAGTTTGAACAATGCGTAGAATGAACTGAAGGTGAAATATAGATTTTTATCATGCAATTAGTGAAAAACCTATAATTGAGGTGTGTAGCAACCAATGTCAGCCTCAACAGGAATAATATTATAAACAAGGTAAAAATATAAAGCATAATTAGGAAGAGAACAATTAGAGATGAAAGGAAATGTGCCTATTTGAAAGAGACAAGTGAGATAAAGATAGATAAATCTTGGTATTGATTGAGCAAAGAAACAGAGAGTCTTCTTGTAGCTACCCCAGTCAAAAGCTTAATCAAAAAAAGTATCTTATCTGTGAGGTTCAAATTAAGAAGACTGAAAATGTGACTCAAAGGACATTGGCATCAAACTGCTTACCAGAATCATTACATATACTTTCCCATAAAAATATCATGCTTACACTTCGTTGGATTCTGTGACAAAAATATGGATATCATGTTTTTCAAAATGTTATGCATAAGAGAAATATTAAAGGAATGAAGTATACAATTAGATCATGTTTCTGTTTAGCCTCTAGTCAACCTTGGTTGAACAATGTCGTTGGTGACGGGGCTTTCCAGGTGTGACATACCCATGGTTTGTATATTTAAGACAAAAGTATCCAATGTGCCATTCTACTTTTAAAACAGTCATGTATGCGAGGCAGATTCATTCTAGGTGTTGAGAGGTTAATGTATGAAAGGGGAACAGAAACAAGTTTGGTGTTATAGATGAGATACATGGTGTTATTTGAGGAAAATTTGACTGTTATTTCTAGCAGGTTGAGAAATAATGTAGATGTTACCTTATTGGATAGTACTGAAGTAAATAACTCAACATGATGGCAGTTAATAAAGAAATATCTGTTTCAGAATTGTGATTGAAATATCAAGAGACCACAGCATTTCTCAAAAGCAATCTAAAATAATTGGTAATTTGGAGTTGTTAAGAATGCAGAAGCAGAAGGACAAATGCTGTACCATTAACAGTCAAAGTATTCCCATTCTATCTCACATATCAACAAATTAAAGCAAGCATCAACAGAATACCACACCGCATCACTCTTCTTTCTGGCTATGAGCCTTTTTTTATGATAGGGTAAAATGAACACTGTTCTACTCTTTGCAGTTTTCTCTTTAAAAACACTAAACATTGCAAAATGTTTTGGTTTGAGTTTTACCAATTCTGACAAACGGTAATAATGATATTAAAATTAAAAATGATATTATTATTATTATCCTGTGCTAGTGGCATGTAAAAAGCACCATTCAAGTGTGATTGATGCCAGTACTGCCTGACTGGCCCTCGTACTGGTGGCACATAAAAAGCACCTACTACACTCTCAGAGTGGTTGGCATCAGGAAGGGCATCCCGCTGTAGAAACTCTGCCAGATCAGATTGGAGCCTGGTGCAGCCTTCTGGCTTGCCAGCCCTCAATCAAACTGTCCAACCCATGGCAGCATGGAAAGTGGACATTAAACGACGACGATGATGATGATGATGATGAGTAATAATAATAATAATCCTTTCTACTAAAGGCACAAGGCCTGAAACATTGGGGGAGGAGGACTAGTCGATCACGTCAACCCCTGTGTTTCACTGGTACTTCATTTATTGACCCCTGAAAGGACACAGGACAAAGGTGACCTCGGCGGAATTTGAAGTCAGAACATGTTACTGGCACAGGAGCCAGACAGGCAGCACTGGCATCGGCTACGTTCGGATGGTGCTTTTTACCTACCACTAGCACGGGAAACCAGACAGGCAGCACTGGCAATGACCTACGCATGAAAGGTGCTTATTGCATGCCACTAGCACAGGAGCCAGTCAGACAGCACTGACATCAGCCTCATTTAATTCTAGTTGTCAAACAGAGCAAAGTTTTGATAGGAACAGGACAAGGCTAGCTATTTTAGAAGGAGCAAGTGAGTTGATTACATCGGCCCCAGTACTTAACTGGTACTTTAGTTCATCAACCTTGAAAAAAAACGAAAGGCAAAGTTGAGCAGAATGACATTTGAACTCAGAACATGAAGAGTTGCAAGAAATGTTAGTAAGCTTGTCTAGCAATGCTAACAACTCTGTCAGCTCACCACCTTCTTAATCATCTTTTCTACACTAGGCACAAGGCCAGAAAGTTCAGGGGTGAGGGCTAATTAACCCCAGTGCATAACTGGTACTTATTTCATCGACCCCGAAAGGATGAAAGGCAAAGTTGATCTCAGCAGAAATTGAACTCAGAACGTAAGGACAAACGAAATGCCACGAACCATTTTGTCCGGCATACTAACAATTCTGCTAGCTCCACCACCTTTCTTCACCTTATTAATAATAATAACAACAATAATTAATAATGGTTTCAAATTTTGGCACAAGGCCAACAATTTTGGGGAGGGAATAAGTTGATTATATTGACCCCCAGTGCTCAACTGGGATTTATTTTACTGGCCCTGAAAGGTTGAAAGATAAAATCAACCTTGGCAGAATTTGAACTCAGAAAATAAAGACAAATGAAAAGCTGCTAAGCACTTTGACTGGCTTGCTAACAATTCTGCCAACTTGTCACCTTAACAAGAACAACAATGATGATAATAATAATAATAATAATAATAATAATAATAATAATAATAGTATTGATATGAGATCACTATGTCATGCACAATGGTTTTCGTTCATGTGCCTAGTGTACCCTTATCAGATGGGTAGTCATGATGGGTATACTGGGCTTTGTATATTTTACTCCAGTGTCACTTTGATGGCATGCAATGCTCTCTCACTCAATAATAATAATAATAATTTCATTTATTTGCCACAAGGGCGAAGGATGGGGGGGGGGGGGACAATACAGAGACAGACATAAAGTATGGGGGTTTAAATATAATAATGAAATGATAAAAAAAAAGTACATATGGTATATACTGGAAAAGAAGAGACACAATAATAGTAATAATAATAATAATAATCCTTTCTACTATAGGCACAAGGCCTGAAATTTTGGGGAGGGGACTAGTCGATTATATCAACCCTAGTGTTTCACTGGTACTTAATTTATCGACCCCAAAAGGACGAAAGGCAAAGTCAACCTCGGTGGAATTTAATAATAATAATAATAATAATAAACAACATGGCTGAAAAAGATTGGTGCATGTGTGAAGCTACAACACCTACAAAAATCTACATTGCTTGGAACTGCAAAAATTCTTCACAGGGTTCTTGAAGCATGACCAGGAAGCAAGTGTCACCTTGGTCTGCTGGCTGTGGACAGCTGACACTTTCCATCATACCCAGCAAAATAAGCTGTGAGTTTTCATACAACTGTAATGATAATAACAAACTCACTCTTATAATATCACTGGATTTTGTATTACTGAACCTAAAGAATTTGAACCAGACTATAAAGAGATAAATATTCTTACACTATTTAAATCTTCACTCTTTTCCATTTGCCAATTCACTTCTCAAAATAAATATTTGTAAGAATCTGCTATAATAACAACAAACCCCACTAGAAGAAAGAAAAAATTTCAAGATATTTCTGCCTTTGAAAAGAATCCTTGGAAAAAATGCAGCAAGATTTTTCTACAATTGTGTGTATTGGGAACAGATTGTAAACTTAGTTTGAAGATAATAGCAATTTCTTATGTGAGCAATCAAGGAAGTAGAGTTAAGGATCTTGTCTATACTCATAACAAACGCCTGCAGCACTACTACTTATATTCATGATACAGGTTAATGATGATGATGATAATGCTTGTGGTAATAATGGTAGCAGCAGCAATAGTTGTAGCAGAATTATAAACAGTGTCCCAGAACTCATATGCAGACTTACTGCTAGCAGTAATAATAGCTTAACCCCTTTTACAGAATCATACGAAAACAGATGTTGCTAAGAAGGAAATCCACTTCTTAACTTCTTTCGATATTTTTTTCCTTTAAATTGGGTTTTTGAGTTTGAAGTCTGACGCGTTGGGGAAACGGGAGGTTGTTACATTCATAGTCATTTCAATATCGTTAATTAATGGAAAAGATAATTGAAATTATCTCAAAAATCTCGGTGTTACTAATTCTTGAAGAGTTACTTCCCTTCAATAGGTGATTTAATTAGTTCAACATATGTATTTGGACGAGGTAAGAAATATAGCAACATGTTTCAGAGAGGTGAGTACGATCGACTGAATCAATACTATAATGTTATTAGTACTTATAATGGAATGATTAAAGTTGACGTAGGTGTGATTTGAAATCAGAAGCAATGAATTACAAAACGAAGTGTGTAGTTTCTTAATACACAAAACCCAATTTCTGTTTGTTTTTCTGAAATTATTTGTTGTTTGAAAAAAGGAAACTTACTTCTTATATTCTTTTGTTATCTCCACGGAATTAAACAGAGGGGAATTTTAAAGGATATCGATATGCTTAATAACAACTTTTGAAGTGTTGTAAGTCAATAGGGATCTTTTGTCAGGAAGATTTCCAAATTTTATAGGAAGAAGATTATGGGAAGATTTTAATTTAGAAATAGAAAGTTACATAATTAGCTAATGTAATCAATATATAGATATTATGATGTTACTTTTGTTGTCAAACTAATTGTTGTTGCAATCTCTGCAATTACTGGGACAATCCTCAATGAGATTGTAAACTTTATTCAATTCAAAAGACTTCAGGTATTCATAGCTTCACATAAGTTGATTTTATTTACTCTGCTAATTAGGAACAGAGTGAGACGAGGAGAAAAATATCTTTAGTCATCAGCTACCGTTCTTACATCTTTTACTTTAAATAAGTCAATATCTTGGGTGTATTTTTGAAAACACTATAGATACATCTAGATATAGTGGCTTTCATTATCAAAATTGGCGACAATAAACAATTATGGGAAATAAAAAATGTTGTAATATAACATGAACAGTATGCTGGGAAAGTAAGAAAACAAAAAGAAAAAAATCAAATATCTTAATTAGTGTAATAACACATGGCAAAATAATTGAATAGGAGGAGCACTGCTAAACCCATATGGTTACCAAGTGAGATAGAAAGAATTGTAACCGTGTTAGAGCAGAGCTAGTTGCTAACACAATTGTATCACAGGTGTTACCTCTTTCAAATTCTCAAAACAGCAGCAGCTAAATGAGTCCCAACCTTTTAGTTCCTCATCACCAGTTCCATCTGATAATAAGATATTTCATTATTTTTGTTCATGTCCCAAGGAAGTTTGGTTATACTTGTTACTTGTTCTTTTTTCTGGAGAGAAACTGTCACATGTCTGTACATGGAAATACAACAGTCCCAATGAAACATTTTTATTTCATATTAACAAAGTTCTCATCCTTCTGCAGGTGTGAATTATAAGGAGAAGATAAGTGCCTTTGCTAGGCTTTGAGAAAAATGCCATTGTTTTATACCACTAAGTGATAGCTCATCCAGGGATAGGTGATGGAATTAATGTTATCATAATAAACCAATAGTCATATTGAAGGTAGCAATATAAAAGTGATACACTACATAGCATATTAAGATAAGTAACTACAAGGACTACAATTAAATAAGTGTTAGATAGGTTCTCAAAGTGGGTGCTACTGCCTCCTGGTGGGCGTTGAGACTGTCCAGGTGGGCGCTGGTGCCTAAGAGGATGGTGGGGTGCAGTAGAGAAAAAGGAGGCATTGGGAGGAAGGCAGTAGATTGGGGGACACTATGAACTTTTTATAATATTATTATAGTATTGTATACAAATTATATAATATTTTATTAAATATCAAATGATTCATAATATATATAAATTAGTAGAATATAAAATATTTATTTATACATTAAAATAGGGGTGGGGGCGCTGGGGGCCAGGAGTTGGGCAGTGGCCCAAAAAGTTAGAGAACCTCTGGTATAGTATGACAGTTCTAAAGAGGATTCCATGGAAATATGCACTAAAATATCTTCACAATACTATCATAGTAATAACTTTATAGTAACATCTGTGATTGGTGTATGAACTATTATTAAACTACACTCTTTATTGGTAACAAAAATATTTTGACAGATTTTTATGTTCAGGTAATGAGATTGTTTTATAATAGCTAACTTTCAGGTGTGGCAATTATTAAAAGTGGAGTTCAGATTTATGATGGAGAGATAAAGCACGTTTACAGCAATATCAATTTTCTGCTCATATTTGAAGCACCAATAATAAATTAAGGACAGTATGGTAGTTAATTAAATTACTTGTAGCAGCTGCTTTCATATATGACAGTGTTAAATGTTATCTTTGTGTTTCTGATAATAGATTCAGCATCCTTAGGGACTGACACTGAATGATATTGCTCTCACTGAAATGTTAAGAACTTGAAGGTGGCTGCATGGTAAAAAGGCTGCTTCTCAACCCCATAGTTTCAGGTTCAGTCCCACTGCATGGCACCTTGGTCACATCTCTTCTGATATTATCTCAGGCAGAGAAAAACCTTGTGAGTAGATATAGTAGACAGAAACTGAAAGAAGCTCATCATATATATATGTGTGTGTGTGTGTTTCATTGTATCCACCACCACCACCACCACTTGACAACTGGTGTTGGTGTGTTTATGTCCCTGTAACTTAGTGGTCAAGCAAAAGAGACTGATAGAATAAGTACCAGGCTTAAACAAAGAAACAAAAAGGTACTGGTATCAATTCATTTGACTAAAAATTCTTCAAGGTGCTGCCCCAGCATGGCCACAGTCTAATGACTGAAGCAAGTAGAAGAAAAATAACAGAAGAGATATGTCCACCATCAATTTAGCTTAATAGGGATATCTTCTTTCAGGGGCAGAAAGCCTGAAAATTTGGGGTTTGGGGTTTGGGTTCTGTCGATTAAATCAACTCAAGAGTTGACTGGTCCCTCATTTTATCAACTCTGAAAAGATATAAAGCAAAACTGGCCTTGGCTAGATTTGAACTCAGAAACTAAAGGTCCAAAAAAAAAAATATTTTATCGAACAATAACTCTTCTGCCCATCAACTGCTGCTTTATATCTATTTCTTTATTGCCCACAGATGGCTAGACATAGAGGGGACAAACAAGGACAGACAAAGGGATTAAGTCGATTACATCAACCCCCAGTGCATAACTGGTACTTATTTAATTGACCCGAAAGGATGAAAGGCAAAGTCGACCTCGGTGGATTTTGAGCTCAGAACGTAACGGCAGATGAAATACCGCTAAGCATTTCGCCCGGCGTGCTAACGCTTCTGCCAGCTCACTGCCCTCTGCTTTATATTGGCCGATAAAAGTTGTTGCTTATCCTCAGATCAGGTCTCATTGATTAAACCTATAATCAAAGCCATTCTAATTGTGGCCATCCTGTATTTTCTTCAGACACAGTGCATCCACTACTTCCTTATCTTACATGTCTTCTACTAAGATGATATAATGTAATTTGAAGGATACTGACTGCTATTTCTAGCAGGCTGAGATTCCCTCATTGAACAATATAGTGGACGATATTTTATTCATGCGCCCTTTTAAAGCCTAGCCAGGCTCATGGGCCCGGTTTCTTTGGCATATGTGTCCCCCCCCACCAGCTGGATGGGACGCCTCGTGGAGCTTTAGGAGTTTTCGCTCAATAAACACACACAACGCCCAGTCTGGGAATCGAAACTGCGATCCTCCGACCGCGAGTCCGCTGCCCTAACCACTGGGCCATTGCGAGTGGACGATATAGTCCTAGATAAACTGTCTGATGAAAAGAAGAGAGATTCCCACCTGGAGCACTTATGATCATATGCAGGCTGAGTCAGGACTGACCTTGGGCTAAACAATCAGTTATTTTCAAGCTACAAAAAATGAACACCCTAAAATACACCTTTACAATCTTCAGGGAGTTAGAATGGGTGTCAGTCTCTCAGAATACACCTGTGATATACCTTTTTGATATACAATATGATACCGGTATGTGTGTGTGTATAACTATATAAACTATTGGTTGATTATACTGCTGCTATGCAGTGATACCTGAATGCTATTATATAGAAATATGACTGGCTTTTTGTAATAAATATCTTTTCATGGTCACTGAATCTAGCAACATTTGGTCATTCATGTGTAGTATAGAAGAAAAAAAAAAAAAAGCCAAGCCATCAGCATAGAGAGTTACAGGAAGTCATATTTGCAGCTGAAAAACCATAAGTAAACAAACAGAAGTTATATATATCTCATGAATTGTATAATGTAGTCTGCAGCTGTTTCATCTCAAAACAGATCTCACACAAAATAGTGTCATTGCTACAACTTCATAAGTTACAGATTCATCTTGGTTTTTGAATCTTTTGTGGGTTTTTTTTTTTTTAACATTAGAGAATTGAGACTCAGGAAAACAAAACAAAAAAAAAACCTTCATAATTAATAAGTGCAGAACAATAGTTCACAACCTTTTGTAGTTCGGTGCTCCCTTTTACTGAGTTGTCATTTTACATACCACCTCGTGTTGTGTGCAAAATAAAGAGATTAATTAATTCCAAACAATTAAGAGGTAATTTTGTGCAGTGATACATTACCCATATTAAGTACTCCACCTTTTATCTGTTACTTGTTTCAGTTATTTAACTGTGGCCATGCTGGGGCACTGCCTTGAAGAATATTTAGTCAAATGCATCAACCTCAGCACATTTAAAAAAAAAATCTGGTACTTATTCTATTAATCTCTTTTGCCAAACTACTAAGTTAGTGAACATAAATGTACTAACACTAGTTGTCAAGTGGTAGTGGGGGACAAACACACACACACACACATATATATACATACATACATACATACACACACAAACATATGCACATGACAGGTTTCTTTCAGTTTCTGTTTACCAAATCCACTCACAAGGTTTTGGTCAGCCTGAGGCTTTAGTTGAAGACACTCACCCAAAGTGCCATGCAGTGGGACTGAACCCAGAACCATGTGGTTAGGAAGCAAAACTTCTTACCACATACAGCCACAAATGAAATAAAGTTGATGCAGTAATACAAAACACATCTTTTGCTTTGATTTTAATAAATAACATCCTTTCAAAACCATATATTTTTTGATTGAAGTACATATGATCGACTAACCTCATTCCTAAAATTTCAGGCCTTGTGCCTATTTTAGAAACCATTGTTGCTATTATTATTATTATTATTATTATTATTTGAAGATGTGTTTAAAATATAAGTATTGTACTTGGTTTAAATATTTTATTTCTAAAAACATCATAACCCCTTTAAACTTTCAATAGCCCCTTGACAATTGCTGGGCCCTCTATGGGCTCACAATGCTCCAAGAGAATGCTACCACTCAGGCTTAAAACGACTGATATTAAATCACTATTCTTGAATATTTTCAAATCCAGTTTGAAATTGATAGAAAATGACATGACTACAATTTTGACAAGGACACAGTTAAACTAGGACTTGCATGAATTATTATTTATAAAATATTACACGTCTTGAATGCCACAACAATGCAGTGTGGACTATAATAACTGTGATAATTTAATCATAGTCTGATATAATATTTCGGAATATAAAAATTCCTTCTTCAGATATCACTAGGAATTGATCGAGTCACTGCTGTAATCAGTTTTCCAACAGTTACTGAATTTTTTTTTTTGTTTGGAATTGTCTCTGCAGTGGTCTCACGAAGTTCCTTCCAGAATTCCTCATGAGAAGTGCATGAGGGCAGCCATGTCTCAAGCTTGTGTGTGTTGGCATATTCGCAGATTTTCTTCTACTTAATTTTACATCATACTCATGCATGTGCGTGCGCGCACACACACACACACACACACAGAGCCTCTTATAAGTTCCATAAATGTTTGTGAAATGAGTTTAATGAAAGCAGAAAGTTAGAAAGTTCAACATTATAGAAGAATATCAGGAATATGATCATCTGAAAGTGTTTTGTGAATCTTAAATGTATTCTATATTGGAATTATAAGGCAAACTAACGAGAATTTTAAGTAATTTGTGTTGCATGGGTGACTGTATACAAGAGTGAAAGATATATATATATATATATATATATATATATATATATATATATATTTATAAAAATAAAAGATCATTAATACTCATGAGAGATAATGTTTGTGGCCGCAAGCTTAAGCCACATATATATATATATATATATATATATATATATATATATATATATATATATACATATATATATACATGTGTGTGTGTATGTATATATATATATATATATCATCATCATCATCATCAACATCATCATTGTTTAACGTCCGCTTTCCATGCTAGCATGGGTTGGACGGTTTGACTGAGGACTGGTGAACCAAATATATATGTGCGTGTGTGTATATTTATATATATGTGTATATATATAGGAGTGGTTGGCGTTAGGAAGGGCATCCAGCTGTAGAAACTCTGCCAAATTTAGATTGGAGCCTGGTGTTGCCATCCGGTTTCACCAGTCCTCAGTCAAATCGTCCAACCCATGCTAGCATGGAAAGCGGACGTTAAACGATGATGATGATGTGTATATATAAATACATATGTGTATATCATTGATTATGTTAAAGTGTCATCATATGTCCAAATCTGGCCAAATGTTTTTTTTTGTTTTTTTTTTCAATATTTATTTTTACGTGCAACATCTGGTTCTTTTGGTCAAACTATCATATCTCCAGCTGCTTCAGATGCCAAGATATCAAAAATTGTCGTAAGTGATGTACAACAGTTTTGCGATGGAATGGCGAGACTATTTTCTCATTTTCTGAAAAAGCAATGTTTTGGACTTACGATACTTTTGCATAATAGCAACGATATATACGTATATAAGGAAGATAGAAAGTAGAAGATATATAATAAATTGGATATGTTGTTGTTTAAGTTCAGGTCAGCTGTAATTGAGCAAATCTATGATTAAAGGTACTCTAGCCAGAAGCATCTCATTATTACTATGAATAGGTGTATCTAGGAAGATAGGGACAAGAAAGACTAAGGATATGCAGTAGCTTACATGACCTCTTTTATACCCCTCCAAAACTGGCGAGAGAGGTTAATCTCAGGCTGGAAATCTGTTCCAAATGTTTGCGACAGAGTCAACTTGACTAAAACAACACAACATATCTTTAAAATATTATAGATTTATTGATTTTCTTAATATGAGTACTGACCCTAATTGAATTGGTATTAATGTATCAACCATCTCTACTGCCCATCAGGTACACTGTAAAAATGTCTCCAGTCGCAGAAAAATATACAGCGACCCCTTTAGGTGGGCTTCACAGTGAACACCTTGTCATCACTGTGTGCTGCTGTCACAGTTGAAAAAACACTCAGTAGTGTATATCATTGCTTCAACTAATTATCTATGGCAGTGCTTCTCAAACTATCTGATGGCAATTTTTTTTTTCCAATATGCCAGTGACCAGTGATATTTCTTAGTAATATTAATTTATACTGGAAACAATATATATAATGAATATAATAAATGTTGACAATTTTTTTTTATCATATATTTATTTTGTAAACAAATAATACAATATTACATAAGCATTTTATAATATTTCTTTCTTTTCTGGAAACGTACCGGCAGCTGATGGCTCTCATACGGGTGCCGGTCTGTGGACCACCACTTTGAGTAGCACTGGTCTATGGTACCTATGTGGGTGCAAGATGGCACAAACACCTTCTTAACTTTCCTATGATTGATCCAGCAGTATATGTAGGGTTTGATATCTGGAGAGAGGGCTGCACTAACACTCAGTTGCTACTTTATTTGTCATCCTTGATAGGATGAAAGGCACAGTTGACTTCAGCCAAATTTGAACTCAGAGCACAGAGATTTGGAACAAATAACAGTACATTCTATCAGACAACTCTAATGTTCTGCTAATCTGCCAATCTACTGTTGTCTTTTCTATTTATGCTACAGTAATACAATTTAAGAGTTATTTTGTTGACACCAAAAGAATGCAAGACAAATTCTACTCTAGCAGTGTTACTGCTTGTTAAGTGAATTGCTGATATCATAAAGCAACGTATCGCTATCAACTGTCTCGTCTTTGCCATTGTCTGCTTCAAAATAACTTTGGAGAAATGTTTTATAAAATATTAAATCACAAGTGAAAATTTGCCAAAAGTCCAAATCATTTCTTATTGGGTGAGAAAATAACAGAAATTGTTGAGCACCTGACAAGATAGCATGAGGTGTGTAATTATGTGTTTTTATGTTTTAAATTGGAAGTCTGCTGGGGTTGACTTTTCTTTTCATCGTTTCAGGTTCAAGCTGAGAAGTCAACCCAAAGGGAGTTAACTCTCAGAAACTAGGTTACCACAACCATTCATTAGATTAAGAACGATAAAATAAGTTATCAAGTGGAATATATTCCAAGACAAACATTATATAAATATTGTATGAGTCTTTTTTATTCTTTTACAGCTTATTGAACTGTAGCCCAGCTAGAGCACTCTCTTCAAGGGCTTATGAAATATTTTTTATATCAATGCCAGATGTGTCTGGTACTTATTTTACTATCATTAGTTGAATGGTTGAGGTAACATACTTTTACAGTGTAAAGTCCCTTTAGTGAGAAATACTTTTAAGATATTTATACCAGTTTACACAAAGACACTTACATACAGAGTCCCACTGTTTGGCACTGACCAAAGCAGTGTGAGTGGATTTGATAAATGGAAACAAAATGAAGCCCACTGTATTTATTTTAATGTGTGTATGTGTACAAGGATACATATATGTATGTGTGCATATATATATATATATATATATATATATATATATATATATAAGTATATATATGTGTATAACTGCATATTTCTCTCTGGCATGCCGGTTTGTAAACACTGGCTTCCTAAGAGTGTTGTTAACCAGCAGTCCACCACAAAAGCATGTCTGGGCAGTTTGTTGTTCAATAGACTAAGAGATTATTACCCCATTTGGAAATGAGAAGAGGTTGGTGAGAGAAAGGGCATCCAGCCATAGAAATCCTGCCTCAATATACTCTAATCTGACCCATGAAAGCATGGAAGAATAAATATGATGATGATGATCTGCCAACCAAGTTTCATTCCAAAGGCATAAATCTATAATAAAAAAAAAAACCAGTTTCCCAATGTGTTATGTAGTGGGATTCAAACTCACAACTGCAAACCCACCAAGTGGACTACTTAATCACAAAAGCCTACAGGATTTATAATCATTGTATATTCTAGCAATCAAATCTAAACATTCAACATTGTTAATATAAATGGTAAGCATTAACTTCTACAGGATGTGTAAAGTGTAGTTGGCTATCCCAAGGGCACTTTGGGCCTAATTGAAATATAATTGGAAAAAGCATTCATCGTCATGAAGCGTAACAACAAGAGCATCCAATAGCCATGATAAAACATCTTTGAAAATATCAATAAATCATATATCTTTCAGACTAAGATTTGGAAATAATTAAACTTCTTTTATTTATTTATTTTGTGTGTATGTGTATTTTTTTTTTTTATTTGTTGAAGTTGCTTGGTATCTAGTTTTACATTGTGAATTGCTTTCAATGTATAGTTGTAAAGTTTTGAAAGATGTGAAAATATTTGTTGTAACAATGAAACTGATCAAGTTGAAAACTTTTATTATTTATCAAGGGAAAAGAGAATAAAAAGGCAGTGTAATTGATTATTGTTACAAGGACTGGGAGGTAACTCTGGCTAATATAAATGCATCTATTCCATTGAACATTTATTGGTTGACTGAAATGACTGACAGCTTTTATTCACAATATCTCTCTAAATTCTAATAGAAAATAAACTGTGATTTCAGTCTACACGGTTTACCTGAAGCTAAAGCAAAGTCTGTTTTGAATTAAGACATTACCAAGAATGTGGTACCAGTGTATCTAAAGACTTAGTCTTTGGCAAGGTGACAATGTTGATAATAATAAGTAATTGAAACTGTATACACTTTCTTTATAAAAATAGATGGAAAATATGCAAGATGGAAAACAAACCTTCATGTTATATCTAGACAAAGATATGTGTTAAAAATGTATGATATACAGTGAATATTTTCTTGAGTATCATTAGGAGACAACAGCCGAATGCATAAGAAAGGTTGGTGTACTTATTTGACATACTTGATTAATATATCACTGATATTTATTTTACTGATGCAGAGAAAATGCAAGGCAAATTCTCCATCTGTGGTATTGCACTTGGTAAGTAAGTAAGCAGGTATGGTTCTGATGGTATGCAGCAATCTGTCTCAATATTACTTTGGAGAAATATTTTAGAAAATGCTAAATCATTAACTAATATTTTGACAAACAAATTCACATCATTATCATCATCATCATTTAATATCTGTCTTCCATGCTGGCATGGGTTGGACAGTTTGACAGGAGCTGGTAAGCTAGAGAGCTGCATCAGATTCCAGTTGTCTGTTTTGGCAGGGTTTCTATGGCTGGATGCCCTTCCTAACACCAACCATTTTACAGAATATACAGAGTGCCTTTTACATGGCATCAGCACAAGTGCTTTGTGTGTAGTACTGCACCAGCAGGTTGCCTAGTAACTTGCAAGACAAAGACCTCTTAGTTGAGAGAAGAAGTGGAACCAAGGATGAAGTGGCTGTGTGCCAGGCAAGAGATTAGAGTATGATAGTATGATAGGACAGAGATATTTGTCTTACTATAGAGGAGAAGCTATCATATGATTTATTATACATGTTATATGAAGATACCGAAGAAAAGAAAAGAGAGGAAATGCCTTATTTCGGATTTGTTTTGGACTAACTCTGACAATAATTACTTTCTAAATTTTCTATGACTGTTCCTTATTTTGTTATTTTTTACATTATTTACATTTGACAGATATTTGTCCTCATCTTGTTTGTTGTTAACACAACGTTTCGGCTGATTATACCCTCCAGCCTTCATCAGGTGTCTTGGGGAAATTTCAAACCTGGGTTCTCATTCCTCAGGTATTTTTCGAAGTTATTATTATTATCATCATTATTCAGATCACTGTCTGGAATTGAAAGGGCATATGGCATAGTGGTTAAGAGCGCAGGCTACTAACCCCAAGATTCTAAGTTCGATTCGAGGCAGTGACCTAAATAATAATAATAATAATAATATTGAAAAATACCTTAGGAATGAGAACCCAGGTTCGAAATTTCCCCAAGACACCTGATGAAGGCTGGAGGGTATATCAGCTGAAACATGTTAACAACAAACAAAATGAGGACAAATATCCGTCAATTGTAAATAATGTAAATAATTCCTCATCTCTGAAATATAGAACTGTTATTTTCTGTCACTAAATTACAATTCCCAATTAGATTTACCTGTCAAGTGATACCAACTTTGAGAAAAAACTATAATATTGGTTCAATGAGTATATGTATTACTGTAGCTATCATACAATACCAACCAATTGTAAAGTTTAGTAATAAAGGCAGAGTCATGAGCATGCTGGATAAAATGCTCAACAGCATTTTGTCTGTCTTTACATTCTGAGTTCAAATTTTGCCAAGGTTGACTTTGCCCTTCATACTTTTGGGGTCGATCAAATAAGTACCAGCTGAGCACTGGGATTGATGTAATTGACTAGCCCCTGCTCCAAAATTTCAAACCTTGTGCCTATAGTAGAAAGGAATAATAATAATGATGTTAATTAAAATTATTTCTGATTTCAGCACAAGGTCAACAGTTTTGAGGGCAAGGAGAAGTAGTTCATATCAATGACTCCACTAGATTCCAGCTGAGTGTTTTACCATTAAGCTTAACTGACCCCTGACTTGTTTCCTTCTCAAGCCATGCCAGGCTCATGAGGGCTGGTTTCCTGGTTTCAGTGGCGTATATATTTCCCACCAGGACAGGACACCAGTCCCTCACAGGATAACTCCTTTTTGCCAGCTGAGTGTACTGGAGCAATGTGAAATGAAGTATTTTGCTCAAGGATACAATGCATCACCCAGTTCAGGAATCGAAACCACAATCTTAATGTCATGAATCCAGCACCCTTACCACTAATCCACATGCCTCCACCTGACCCCCGCTAGACTGGCACCGTATTCTATCAAATCACACTCAAGTGGATTTAAAGGCAAATTTGAACTCAGAATGTAAAAAGTCTGTAGAAGTGCAACAAAACATTTTCTCCAGCTCTTTAACAATTCAACCTGCTCACCACCAAATACTAATTGTCATTTATCCCGGATACCAATTAAGGAAATTTACAATTTACAAACTAATTCTCTTTCAATCATGTTTTATCACACAAATGCAACAGAATGTTTTCAGACTTGGCATTACCTGCTAATGCTCCCTTCGTTTGGCATTATCATAGGAACCTTTCCTTATCAATTCAGAGTCATTCTTTTTATTCACCACAAGTCCATATGAGAGGTGGTTCTCTCGTGGTAGATAATGCCGTATTCTGTGTTCTAACACAACCTCTACATTAAGTTGAAGTTCAAGATTACCTTCTGTAACTATTATTAATTCTGTTGCTATTGTTCCTTAATAAACCTAATGGTCATTTGCAACAGTAGTGCCTGAATAGACCTTGGGATTCCAGGCATGGTCCCAGGAATTTTTCAAAGGGAGGGCACAAGGTTAGAAGGGAATACAATTTCAGTAGAAAAGGACATAATAACATTTTTTAGAAGGGTACACTTCTTGTCTTCGAAGGGAGGGGGGGCATGCCCCCTCAGCCACACACACCCCTTGTCCACTCCTGGATTTTATATATATATATCACTGATAGAGAAATTGCTGCTATGTCTAGCCACAGACATCTACCATTGACAATGCTAAGAAAGGCCAAAAGTCACATGATCTGGTAATTCCAGTTGCAGCAGTAGAAAATTATCTCCCCCTAGCAATATAAACATGAGTGCACATATGCACCACAAGTCCATATGAGAGGTTCTCTCATGGTAAATATCTCAGTATTCTGTGTTCTTAGACAACATCCACTTCAAATGGGAGACAGATACTACCTTTTGGCATTAATACTGCTCCTGTCACAATTAATTATATTTTGCCTTCCAAACCAATATAGATACTTCTGCTGTAAAAGCAGGGGTCAATGCTTATTTTCAATGACTTCCTCAACTCACAAGTTAACAGAGACTACTAGAAACACCAGCTAAATTTATTTCATATTAAACCCTGTTGTCTTTTAATAAAGGAAGGGCAATCGAAAGGACTGGTGGCCATTGCTGTAATACCTTTCACTTCTGGCTGTTTTATCAGGTTTTGCATGGGGCTAAATGATAATTCACTTTTCTTCAACCCTTTTTGTAAACTTTTTATTTGTTTATTTATTTTTTTTTTTTTTGCATAACATTTGAAGACGGTTCTTTGAAGTACTTTGTAGCTCCTGTGTTTCTACACATCTGGTGCTTATCAGGAATATAATGGTTGTCATATTTCTTCAGCAGCAGCCTAAGTAGAACAAGAATTGTGATAGAAGCCCTAAATACCTAAATTACTCTATGCACTGCTCTGCTAAATACATGTATGCATTCGAGTGCTACACACGCACACACACACATACACACATGCACATACATACATACATACATGCACACACATACATAATTAAAATATAAAAGAGACATACAGATAGATACATACACACACACACATACATACGCATGCATACGCACACAGATAGATACATGCATACACACACACACATACATACATGCATACATACACACATACATACATAATTAAAATATAGAAGATACATACACACATACATGCACACAAACATACATACACACATACACACACACAGATAGATACATACATACACAACATACATACACAAAGACATAAGTATGTACATACACACATACATAATAATTAAAATATAGAAGAGACACACACACGCAGATAGATAGACACATACACACATACCTACATACACACACATACCTACATACACACACATGCACGTGCATACACACACACATACAGACATACACACACATGCATACACATACATACGTACATACATCTGCACCTTCTCTACCAGATCTATTACATACCACAAAAATTTATATCTAACCTCTTCCTATGTACTTAGTCTGGCCTTGTCACTTAACTTTCTTGTACATCAAACTTTGTATTGTCACATTGCAGTGTTATTATTATTATTATTATTATTTTACATTGTAACTACATTTACATTTTATAAAGCAAAAAGCTAATTTAATGAGGGCTAAATTGAATCTTCCATTTACCCCCACCTCCCCCATATATCCACAAACAGACTGTGGTAGTTCTGCCAATGTAATTGGTAGTATTTCATAGTTTATTGTAGTTCATGATTTCTTAACTATTTGTTTTATAGTCAGATATCTTTCACGTCTGACAGGATGCATATCATGGTGGCATCACTAAGAATTTGTCTTACCGAAATAGATTCTGTTCTGCTTGGTGAGTTACCTACATGTGGCATAAAGAACCTCATGTCTGTTAAGTGAATATCATAAAGAAACAAAATTAAAAGGAAAGGTGAGAAGTGGAACAAGAATAGGAGCTGCTCATTGCATTAAAAAAAGATCATTTCAATATATATAAAGAGAAAAATGAAAATAAGTGTTAAAAATCATAAAATAAAGAGAAATATCATTTTTCAAAACTAAAAATAAATTAGTAGGATGTTGACTTTTGTTTACATCAATGTTTTTTTCCTTTTAATTGGATCAAATTATGTATTTTATGCATACTTTTGAAATTATCTGAAGTTACCAAAATGGTTTCTGTTGGGTAACAGGACACTTTGTATCTGTTTATTTATTGTATTTCGATATTATTATCATCATTGCTTTAATGTTGATCTTACCATGCTGACATGGCTTTAATTTCTCAGCAGTCTTCACTTAGCAGTCTTAAGTCATCTCTCCTTTCAGTCCTGATTCCTATAATCTACGAGGCCTTTCCATCTTGTGATTATCCTCACTACCTTTTCCCAAATCTTCCGCATTCACCCTTTTTTTTAAGACAGACATACACCTCCCCATGTCATTACAAGGTACCTTTTCACCTTACAAGTGACATCCATTCTATGTCACATTCCCATACCTGCATAGTAGTCAATTCTCCTGCCAACACTCACTAATGCCAGTTGAATCTGTACCAGTCACTCTTTCAGGTCACTTGCACTTTCATGAAAGTTGACATTACACATCCAACAGATCATATTCAACTCTTTCCCCTCTAGTCTCCCCATATCTCCTGCCAAGTCTCTCCCCTCTCAATATTCCACTCCTCATGCCTTTTGAGCAATCTGCCTTTTGCTTGAAGAAATATATCCACTAACAAATCCTCAACTTCTTCAATGCTCTCTTATTTTAGCTGCCGCTGCTGCTACTACTACTACTACTACTACTTCAGCTGCTACTAGAATTCAGCCAAAAAAAAAAAAAAAAAATTATATCACCTAGATTCCAGAAATTATATGCTTTTCAGCATCAAGTGAACACAATGTGCAGTTAAGTCAAATGATTTGGTGAATTTTCTCGCTGCTATTCACACCACTAAATTTAGTACATTTAAAGTCATTGTTCTTTATCAATATTTCAACACAAATCACTGAATCTTCTGTGTATCAACTACTTTCTCTTGCTACACAATATTGTGAGTTCTCACCTTCTCACTTCCTATATAATAATAATAAATGCGCCCTTTTAAAGCCTAGCCAGGCTCATGGGCCCGGTTTCTATGGCATATATGTTCCCCAGCTGGACAGGACGCCAGTCCATCACAGCTTTACTCATTTTTGCCAGCTGAGTGGACTGGAGCAAGGTAAAATGAAGTGTTTTGCTCAAGAACACAACGCGTCGCCCGGTCCAGGAATCGAAACCACAATCTTACGATCATGGTGCTGACACCCTAACCACTAAGCCACACGCCTCCACTCACTTCTTATATAGTGAGCAAGATTTTCTTTTTTCCCGAAGATCATTGAATTTGGCCCTGTTGACTTTCCTAGATTTTTGACAAAAGATTCTTTAAAGATTTTTCTCTATAGCCCCTGTGGCAGTTCTTCAAAAAGAACCAGGTTATCATAATTATTAAAAACACTTCTTGCAAATTCTGCCAAGGTCAACTTTGCCGTTCATATTTTCGGGGTTGATCAAATAAGTACCAGTCGAACACTGAATGTTAATCTCACAAGCTGGCTGTTCTGTGGAGCAAATCAACTAAAGCCCTTGTCATTGTAATCGACACAGTGCTAGTTATCAATATATCTCTTATTTTTGTGCAGAAATATAAATTGCGTTGGAAGAGTTTCATCTCTTAAGAGAACCCTTAATTTAGAAGTTATTGAAAATGAGTTATTTACATTTCCAATTTTATAATTTCTATTAAAGGTATGTCTTTCTTGGATCTCGTACTTTTTATACTTAATTTGGAATTTCTTAAAGATCTTCATGTTCTTTTACAAAAGACGCAACTATATTCTGCCAAGGTCAACTTTGCCATTCATCCTTTCGGGGTTGATTAAATAAGTACCAGTTGAACACTGGGATCAATGTAATTGACTACCCCCACCCATCCTCTGGACCTGCTGGCCCTGTACCAAAATTTGAAAACAATAATAACAGTTCCTGAGAATGTTACAATGTGTTACAATAAAAGTATTTGTTCTTGATGTAAGACAAAATTTACAAAGAAAAAATACAGAATAAGAACGAATGCTAGGGAACAGGGGTTGCAAAGGGTGCACCCACAAAATTTTTTAGCAGACAATGAAAATGCTTTGAACATTCTCCTGAAAATATTCTTCTCCATAACGAACAACAAACATAGAAATCTTTTTGGACTGATTTGAAACATTAGTTTTCCATTACTAAATTTATTTTAATTGGTCAATGCCAGTGCTGCCTGACTGACCTTCATGCTGATGGCATGTAAAAGCACCCACTACACTCTTGGAGTGGTTGGCATTAGGAAGGGCATCCATCTGTAGAAACTTTGTAAAATGTTTTGGACCCTGATTTCTGTCCCCTAAGCAAATTTCATTCCTGCACCTATGAATATGAAGTGAAATACAGTTTAAATAAATAAAGCCATTTTAAAATAATGGAGGGGTTGATCATTACCACCATAGAAAATAACGTTTAGAAATTGTAAAAGTTGTAATGTATTTATGGTACAACTGGAAATGATAAAGACCAAAGAGAATTTTAGATGTGAATGCATAGGCGTAGCTGTGTGGTTAAGAAGTCTGCTTTGAAATCATGTGCTTTTGGGTTCAGTCCCACTATGCAGCATCATGGCTAAGTGTCTTCTTTCACAGCCCCAAGCTGACTAATGTTATGCAGGTTAATTTAATAAATGGAAATTATGCAGAAGCCTCGCACACGCACACACACACACACAATATATATATATAATATTATTAAGTAAGAAAATGAAGAGATACAATGGATATAAATCAATTTTTAATGAATTAACATTGCCTACAATCATTTCAGTTTACACTCAATACAAATTACAAAACATATATTTTGTAATTTGTACTGAGTGTAAATTGAAGCAATTGTAGGCAACGTTAATTAATTAAAAATTAATTTACATTCATTATATCTCTCTATTTTCTTACTTAATAATATTTTATATTTATATAATATATTCATTGAAGAATTATATCGTCAAAATATTATATATTAAACCAGTGTATCTTGGATGAAACTATCCCCGTAAGAGTTTTACACATCCTCATAATGACTATATATATGTATATATATATATGTATATGTATATATATGTATATATATATATATATATATATATATATGTATATATATATATATCAAGGGCAAGTGAGTACATATACAAGTCACCAATATGCTTACCAACCACATGGTTCCAGGTTCAGTCCCACTGCGTATCACTTTGGGTAAGTGTTTTCTACTATAGCCTCGGGTCGACTAAACCTTGTGAGTGGATTTGGTAGATGGAAACTGAAAGAAGAGTTTTTAGGTAAGGCAGATCACTGCCGTTTTATTCATATGCCTCCAGCTCTGATTGGCTGGAATCTGCCACAGCACAACTGAACTATGCCACAGCAACAAAATAAATCTTTCCTGACTCATTATACATCATGTGCATGTGTGTGTGGATAAGCTGTATAAGAAGTGATTGTGCAAGCATTTAGAACAACTGAAATATCTATCTTTTACTTGTCTCAGTCATTAGGCCACAGCTTTGATCATTTACTTTTAGTACTTATTCTATCGGTCCCTTTTACTGAATTGCTAAGCTATGAAGATGTAAACTCACCAACACTGACTGTCAAGTTATGTGAGGGACAAACAAGAACACACACACACACAATGGGATTCCACACAGTTTCCATCAACCAAATTTATTCACATGGCATTGGCCAGCGTGGGGCTGTAGTAAAAGACACTTATCCGAAGTGACACATCGTGGAACTGAACCCGAAACCATGTGGTTGCAAAGTGAACTTCTTAACCACACAGCCATGCCTGCACCTATAAATGTTTAGTAGTCGACCCAAGAAATAAAGTGACAAAGATTCATTTATAAGAAACAACCATTCGTATGTTTATCTTTCAAATATTAAATTCTGTAAAGCCCAGTTTTCATTTCATCATATGAGTTTCTGAAAGAAAACACACTTGATTATTTGAATGAAAATTTATCTTGCTGTCTAAAGAACAGGTAAGGGTGGGTGGGGGAGAAGGTGAGGTGGTCGAGATTGTGAGAGACAGGCAGTTATAGAAATTGTATTTAAAAAATTAGCATTGCGTTTATAGATAACAATCTTTAGGTTAAATATTGATTTTAGCTGAAACTGACAGAAATTTCAAAGCAAGTGTGACTGTAGTTTTTCACTGAGAACTGAATGTAATGACTAGCTACACACTAGAGTTTAATTGCTCCAGTGCACTATATTCTGAAGAAATGAATTAAACATTGGTTTTGTCACATGGAGAAAATATGTATTTCAGTTGAATGGCATCCAAGATTGAATGCACAGATAGAAATGACTGGTTTTTTTTTGTTTTTTTTTAATGTAAGGCAGAAAATAACTGAAATAATATAAATGCTATCAACTGTAATTCCTTAATTTTTACATTAGTTGTTTTAATGAAGGATCCGTGGGCGACACAATTGAATAACAACAGATACAGGTTTCTGAAGCATTTTGATAAACTAAAATATGTCCTTCAATAATAATGATGGAAATTTGCTTCATGTCAATTGGAAACAAATTGTTTGGGGGAATTCTATATTTATCTAAATAACAACAGCAATTTAAATTGAGCTAGATAATAACATTTACTATGTCAAATAAAAAGAAATTTATTAAAAGATTTTCAGAGAAATGTGGTATTACTTTCAACTTGTATCCTGTGATGTTATACTCACAAAGATAAAAATTCAAGGATAAACTCAGAATCTGTCATGGCTATAATTGATTGACTGATTGATTGATTGATTGATTAATTGAAGGTGTGTATGCATGTTATCTTCTATTTCAAATTATTTGAAACCTTCCTGTAAGAAGTAAAATGGTGTCTAACAAAGAAACAAACTGCCATTGTTAGAATGTAAATAACAAAGTAAACTCACCTTTTAAACTTTAGAAAAGTCTTACATGTTTTAACTGTTTCACTTACAGGTTGTATTTATAATGTGTGTATTAGTTGGTTGATTTCCTTTTTTAAAATCCCCTGGTTTATCCAGATTGTCTCTTAGACATTTATTCTCAAAACCAAGTGCACCAGTTTTTATTGGTATAAATGTAAATTTACAATCTGGATATCGGAGCTGGAGGTTTCAAAGCAATTTTCCATAGCTATCCACTTACTCTTTGATTTTCAAAGAGATATTCACATCTTCAGGGCAGCTGACCTCTATGATGGTACATATTTATTTTTGAAGTAGTTGTATGCTGTCAACTTAATGTGACAGTCCCCTGAAGGGAATAATACTACTGTTAGTTAGACCTAGGAAGCTGCACCGCTTCCTGTTGGCCTTGACACATTTCCTGTGTCCTTATGTTTACAAGGGGGAGACAAGCACCTCCACCCAGCTAAGCCTGCATCCAGAGACATGTTTCTGATGATGAGTAAAGACTCTGGATGCAGGCTTAGCTGGGTGGAGGTGCTTGTCTCCCCCTTGTAAACATAAGGACACAGTAAATGTGTCAAGGCCAACAGGAAGCGGTGCAGCTTCCTAGGTCTAACCAACAGTAGTATTATTCCCTTTCATGGGACTGTCACATTAAGTTGACAGCATACAGCTACTTTATCGTATTGCCACTGCATAAATCTCTCTGAGAGATTTAGAAATGTTTTATTTCTATATTTATTTTTGTTTGTCCCAAACAACATCTGGCCTGTTTTATTTACACTTGATAAAAGTTTTGATGGGAATGTTCTCCTAATATTCCTTGTGTTGATGTTTATATATGTATGTGTTCAATAACAAGCATTCTCTATAAGTATTCCAGGACAGTCTCTTTTATGAATGCTATCTTAGACTGTTTTAGTATCAACATCACGTCACATGGAGAGGTATTACCTTGATGACGTTTTTGATAGCTGCTAACCACGCATGATGTCTTCTGCAGAAACTTGACAAATATGTTCTTACATATGTATATATGCAAATATATGTATGTATATATGTTCTATTTTAAATTATTTGAATTCTTTCTGCCAGGAAGGAGTTAGTTTCTAACAAGAGTGGAAAGTTCCATCAATGCAATGTAACAACAAAAGCAATGTATGTATGTATGCACATACACCCACGTCCACACACAATATACATGTGTGTGTATATTACATGAATAATAAATATATGACATTGTACTCTCTGAAAATACTGATTGATTTCCAAACACTCAGGAGATGCTATTTCACCTAAAATATAGCCACTACTATTGTAACTGTATATTATTTATGTAACAAGACTACTATTATTATTAATGCAACAAGATGTATTTGTCTAGGTTGTTTTTAAATATTTAGAGTAGTGGAAATAGAAAATAAAATGTCATTAGTAATGTGTAGTAAGTGTAGACTGTTATTATCACAATGTAATAATAATTGTTAGAAACATTATGATGAGGCATTATATAATTAAATAGTGGCTTTATAGGAGATAGAAAAGTTGGCATTGGTGACCTATTGATAGCATTATTTGTTTCAACTTTATAATTTTTAATAATCTTAAATAAGCATTTTTATTTGCTTCATTAAAGTTTCTACTTCGACTTCCTTATTTCATTATTGCCCACAAGGGGCTAAACATAGAGGGGACAAACAAGGACAGACAAAGGGATTAAGTCGATTACATTAACCCCAGTGCGTAAATGGTACTTAATTTATCGACCCCGAAAGGATGAAAGACAAAGTCGACCTTGGCGGAATTTGAACTCAGAACGTAACGGCAGACGAAATACCCCTAAGCATTTCACCCGGCGTGCTAACGTTTCTGCCAGCTCACCGCCTTTCTACTTCCTATTGAACCAAAAACCAAGATCATGATAGGCAGATGTGTCTGAGAAGGGAGTTTTTGTAGCTATTTGTTCAACTGACACTAACTGCACCTTTTAGTCCTGGATGTGTTTCTGTCAGTATTGATCAGATACTGGGCATCATCTGCAAGAAATTTCATCATATCGTTCTTGTAAAGAACCTTTTGTTCAATGATATGAAACAAAATAAAGTTTACTGTTGCTCTTAACTGTCTGCCAAGTAATTTCTCAGCTAGAGATAACTTGCATACACCAGATGTACTATGGAAACTGAAAAGAGCCTATAACAAAACAGCCATCATATTTTCCAATTGTTGGACTGTAACCTTTTAATGCAGACTTGGTTGTTTGCTCAGCTCTTCCAGCTGCACCATTAGATTTTAGACTATTGATAAGATTTTCAATTTTCTTGCTAGCAACTCACTTTAACCAGTTGTATAAGTCAATGAATTCTAGTATACTGTCTGATACCACTGAGTCCTGGAATAGCAAATCTAGATAAGATGAAAGATAAAAAAAAAAAAATTCCTTGCATTTTCCAGGCTTCTACTTTAGTTCAAGAGGTGGTTCAGCCATCTTTGATCAAATATATTCCCAACATTTTGAACATATACTCAATCTGTTTTTGGTACACATGTCATAAGATCTGATAAATTCATCAGTAGCTCTTTTAAGATCAGGACACCAAACACAAACCCTTGCTTTCATTGGTAATTGCTGTACGTCCGTGTGTGTATTAACAATTGTTGGAAGAGCATTTGTTTGATAACGTTCAGGACTAAATAGCCTGCATTTATTAGACATGAAATTATTCTCTACAATCAGTTCAGATAAATGTCTGGGAAAGTATCAATCTAGAAACACTAATCTGGACCAAATTTCCCAAGTCTTTTAGTGAACATAAAGGGTACATGTGCTAAAATGATCTCTAATGTCTTTTTCTGCCTAAGTATTGACAAAATTAATTCCCCATTACCTATGTTAGAATGTAAAAGAAGAACGCTATCAAACTGATCCAAATCATATTTTAGTCTACTAAGAAGATCTATATAAATGGTACATTTACCAGTCGTGTAAATGATTTTGAAATCATATTGTGATAATGTGAGGGCTCACATGCCAGTTTGTAGTGAAGCTCATCTGGACATGTCAAGACACTTTAAAATAAAGTATTGTAAAGGTAGATAATCAGTCTCCAATGTGAAAAATATTGCTAACAGAAAAATATTCCAATCTTTCTATAGATCATGTCACCATATATGCTTCATGTTCAGTATAGTAAGAGATAACATGGTAATGTTGTTAGTAGGAATGGTCTGGAAGGTAAAAGAGGAAGTGAAAAGAAATAAATTAGATTAAAATAAAACAGATAAGATTCAATAAAAATTAGTAGAGTACAAGGAAGTATGAGGAGGTTCAATTTTCTGCAATAGATTTACCCTCCCCCTTTGCCTTCCTAACCTCTCCTACTAATGGTGCTATCCTGTTATCTTTTTATACTTTGACTATGTTGACTGAGATAGACTAACACATTAGCTTCATGTTCAATATTGCTTCAATTTCTCTGTGCATTATCAAATATATGACTAACAGATTTTCATTTCTACACATTATTCCTGCTATTTGAATTCAGAAAGATCAACAGTGGAAGTTGTTTCACAAACAGTAAATTTATTGTCTTCAAACAACTTTCTCTCTTCTTAACAGCCTGTTGTTGAAGCATTCTGTAAAAAGAAGACAATCCATTTCTGTTGCAAGAAAAGGCTGAATTACGTCTGCAAACTTTGGCCTGAACTCATGCTAATAGTTTATCAAGACTAGATATTTCTTTTCAATTTCTTCTTTAAATTTAGATTCCACCATTAAAGTTTGTTTCCTAGGATCCCATCCTTTGAAACCTTCATACAGAGGAAACTGTGAAAGATCAATGATCAATGCATTTGTTTGGATTAATTTATAAAAGAAATGAATCCTTTGAGTTTCCAGGTTTTCAATTCATTGAAAGTTGCTGCAAAGATGACTCCCTACAATGTCAGAAAAAAGGACTGCAATTTTGAGACTCATATAAAGTCTATTGGCTGATTAAAGACCATTGCTTATATTTAGTGCACACTATGTCCAAGAGTTTTTATCCTTGTTAGCCAGTATGGAGTATTTAAACTGAGTGAGGAAAAGTTTGCTTCATGTAAATCAGTGAACATAATTTTAAGATGAGGAGTTGTACAAAACAACTCTTGAGTCTTGTCATTAATTGTAATTAATTGTATTTTGTAATAAGCTTACTTCCTAATATACTATCTTGCTTTCACATCTAAATGACTGGTAATCCACTGAACTAATGGAGTGTTCTTCTCTTCTCCATACTAATAGTGAGATTAGCCTCAAGGAATATAGTTGTGTCTTTTGTAAAAGAACATGAAGATCTTTAAGAAATTCCAAATCAAGTATAAAAAGTACAAGATCCAAGAAAGACATACCTTTAATACAAATTATAAAATTGGAAATGTAAATAATTCATTTTCAATAACTTCTAAATTAAGGGTTCTTTTAAGAGATGAAACTCTGCCAATGAAATTTACATTTCCACACAAAAATATGAGATATATTGATAACGAGCACTCTGTCGATTACAATGACAAGGGCTTTAGTTGATTTGCTCCACAGAACAGCCAGCTTGCGAGATTAACATGCAAGTGGCTGAGCACTCCACAGATACATGTACCCTTAGCATAGTTCTCAGGAAGATTCAGCGTAACACAGAATGTGACAAGGCTGGCCCTTTGACATACAGGTCCTACTTATTTTTGCCAGCTGAGTGAACTGGAGCAATGTGAAATAAAGTGTCTTGCTCAAGGACACAATGCACTGTCAGGAATTGAACTCATGATCATTTGATTATGAGCTGAATACCCTAACCACCAAGCCATGCACCTTCACTGATATATTGATAAACAATTGAAGCAACATCCATATGCGTTACTCTTTACTCTTTTACTTATTTCAGTCATTTGACTGCGGCCATGCTGGAGCACCACCTTTAGTCAAGCAAATTGACACCAGGACTTATTCTTTGTAAGCCTAGTACTTATTCTATTGATCTCTTTTGCTGAACTGCTAGGTTACAGGAATGTAAACACACCAGCATCGGTTGTCAAGCGATGGTAGGGGGACAAACACACACACACAAACACACACACATACATACATACATACATATATATATATACATATATACGATGGGCTTCTTTCAGATTCCGTCTACCAAATCCACTCACAAGGTTTTGGTCGCCCTGAGGTTATAGTAGAAGACACTTGCCCAAGGTGCCATGCTGTGGGACTGAACCCAGAATCATGTGGTTGGTAAGCAAGCTACTTACCACACAGCCACTCTTTGCAAATTTACAAGATTTAAATTGTTGAAAGTAAAATACAGTGAAACTCTCTACTAAATATGCTGTAAAGTATTCTATGTAAAAGATTTAAGCTTCTTTTTCTTACATCTCTATTATATATTCATTTATGCCTGACTCATAAGTACCATTATATTGAACCATTATTAGATCTTCACAAAATCCAGAAAAGCTAATATTTTTATTTCTTATTCTCTTTTGTCTATGATATTTAAGCTAATAATCATGATTTAGAAGTAACTGTTAAAGTCTTTTGAGAAATAGATGAAGAAGAGATGGCCTCAAGATTGATAATTAATGAAACACCTAAGGTAGGGTAAATTCAATAATCTGAACTGTAATATCTTCATTATTACATTTTTCAAAGATGTTTATGTGCTAGATATAATAGTAAGTAATATTCCAAGAATTAATCAGAATTCTTTCAGATAGAGATACCACATTTGTCTTCTTTTTACCAACCTAATATTTTTATTGCAATGTGTGCACACAACTGGCAAGTGTAGAAATTACTTTTGTTGCCTAGATTTAAAGTAACTGAACCAGGCAATATTCCAATCATCACGTGTCTCTCAAAAAATTGTTCTTAAATTGATCCCTAATCATTTCAAACACTTCAATCTTCCTCTTTTAATGGATATCTGCTCGTAATTAGGGATATATCTTCACAAAAGGGTAACCTCTCAGATTATCACATTTACTGAAGATATACTTCTCCCCTCTGTCAATAACTGATCTAATATCTCAATTGCCATGCTGAATTCTTTCTCCACTTCACAATTGAAAAGTATCGTTTCTACATAACCCTAGATACATGTAATCCTCCATTCTTATGTCACATACACTTGTAACCTTTTATAATTGAGAACATTAATGAAAGCATCATTATTGTCCTTGACATCATAAAGTCTTTGACTGCACCTCATCTGGCATAAATGAAGCCTATGCATAAATTCATTGTCTCCACCTGCTTTTCTTCTACCTAATTAGAAGTTTTATTTCAAAGCAGTTCCTTGCAATCTGTGACAATCCTGAACTACCAAATCTTCTGTATCTATGGTTCAAATTGCCTTCTCCATACTTCTCCATTTATATTGACTGCTCATTGTTGATAATACCTAAGACATTCCTCTACAAAGGCCTCTATAATATCTTCTCCACCACCCTGACCTATATGTGTACACTACCAACACCTTTGAATGAATATACCTAAGCTCCATGAAAAATATCCATCACAACAAACAAATGATAACTTAGTCTCATTCACAAATATTAAGACAAATACTACATAAAGCAAGAAAATTTACTCACATCACAAAACTTTCTATACTTCTTATCGATATAAAGCTAAAACCTCATGTTCTTTTTTTTCATAACAATGGCAAGCAATAGAACCAAGGCTGCAGCACAAAGACTGGACTCCTTCCCTCACATACGCATTATGAATCAATCTCTAGATCTCTGTTGCATGATGACCCCAAATGTTGAACATTACATTGCCAACACATAAATCCTATTATGATTCAGTTTTCGTGCTTCCCATTTGCAAACAGATATGCAAGCTTCAATCTACCAGCACAGTCAATACTGCATTGAGAATACTGAATACTGGCTTTGTGGCTATTTGATACTGTGGAATGAACCACTCTTAAAATTACTTTATCTGATCTAAATGAATATTTTGCCAAGGCTATGGATTTCATAAATATTTGGGGCATTCGTATAGCACATTAAACAACTGGCTCTTTTCCAGACAAGGAATATAGATATTATTGAGAGGAGAAAAAAAAGGCATTGTAAAGAAATTGAAGATATGATCCACCACTACAAATTATTGACCTACACAGGGATATCAAATCTATTAAACATCAATCCCATGAGAAAGTAAAACCAAATTAAGTTAGGAAGACATATTTTGTGGCAAAAGTTGGTGTCCATCATTCAATACTAGAAATGATCAAAAAAAGCAAAACGCAATCAAAACCTAATTAGATGGAATACTTTAATGTCCAACCATTGCAATGGAAGCTAATGCAAAATGCTTAATTCACTTGAGATGTCTATAATAGATGTAAAAAGACTTGTTTAAAACAAAAGTTAACCCTTGGTTTGTATTCTAGTCCATTAAATGCTGAGAAATAGCCTCCAAATCACCCCCAAATCACACTTTAGTGTCTTAAAAAGGACAAAGGATACTTATTAGATAAGGTAATTGTATATATTCTTGCAAAAGGCTTGATGATCGTGGTTGGAATGATTAGAAGTTTGTTCAGTCACACAAGAAATCGTAGTGTATGTATATACATATTATTTAAGAGCTAAAAAATAACGGCCAAATCACACCCAAATAACTCTCCAGTATCTCAAAAAAAAAAAAAAAATGAGAGGGACACATATTTGATAAGGTAGACATGGTACATAATGGTGTGGTCATAGCTGGAAGGATGAGAGATCTGCTCAGTCAAGGTTGATTTGGTGCTAAGCAACAACTTAATATTTCCAAATATAATGAAAGCTGGTCCATACAGGATATTACCAGTTTCTCTTCATAAGATTATATATATATATATATATATATATATATATATATATATATATATATATATATATATATATATATATATATATATATATATATATAGATAGATAGATAGATAGATAGATAGATAGATAGATGGATGAATATAGATATGTACGTACATACATATAGGTAGAAGGAAGGGGATCTGGCTGCAGATACTCTGCCAAAGCAGACCACTGAGAGATGATGTAATCCTTGGCTCCATTAGCTCGTGTTAAACAGTCCAACTCATGCTGGCATGAAATATGATCATTTAATAATGATTACGTATATTCTGCTACACACACACACACACATACACACACGTACATATACATGCATACATTCCAACTCATGCCACCATGGAAAATGGATGTTAAAAGGATGATGATGAGGACGTGGAGGATACATACATACATACAATGTATGTGTACACAGCTGAAAAAAAAATGATAGGTAAGACACTTTTGTGAGTATAGTTTGACTTTCCAATATAATATTTCCATTAAAGTAGTTTTGGAACTACAAAGTCTTAGACTAGAGAATTCCATTGGATCAAAAGCAGAGTAGACCATTATTAGCTGGAATCAGTGATGCATTGAGAAACTTTGTGCTTTGTGCATCTTTGACTTCAACACTGAGATTTTATTCTTTCACAAGAATCCACTTTACTCAACTCTCTATACTTTACAAATGAATACATAGAAAGTCACTGTGACCTTTGTATACACACATATATATGTTTTAAAATGATTTTATTTGCCACTTTTTTGGCTTCTTCTGTGTTTGTTTTTGTATTTATTTTATCTAACTTTATATTTTGTGAGTCAAATTCAAGTGTATACACCTTGTCACTGCAAATAGCAAGAAAAGAATTGAATTGTATTCACTCTCTCTTTATTTTGTGTGCATGCATAGACTAAGATATATATATATATAAAATCATCATCATCATTATCATCATTTAATGTTCGTTTTCTATTCTGACATGGGTTAGACAGTTTGACAGGTTCCATAGTGTGTTTTGGCTTGGTTTCTATGGCTGGATGCCTTGCTAATGCCAACTACTTTACAGAGAGTACAGGATGCTTTTCACAAGGCACCTACACCAGTACTTTTTATGTGGTACCATTATCAGTGCTTTTTGGATATCAGGGGGTGAAATGTGGGTAGGGGGAGAAGGTTGATAGTGTAGAACCCTTTAATCCATTGAACAATAACAGGAATATCACAAGAGAGACTTGTCTCCCATGCCCATTCACAGCATCTGCCTTTTTGGTGTCTGCTGCTGAAGAGGAGATAACCACTCTGAAATGTATGCATTCCATTGTCTGGTTAGGGAATGCTGTGGATTGACTCAGTGTATTCATACCTATTTGTCAACAGCAAGAATATTTTCTCCATGGCAAAAAACAGTAAATGGCTTTCTTATGGGTTCAAATATGCCTCAAGCATATTTGAACTGGTAACAAATTTATATTTGTTATACATACAGTATCATCATTGTCATCATCATTGCTTAACATCTGCCTTCCATACTGGCATGGGTGGGATGGTTTAACAGGAACCGGCCAGGCAGAAGTCTGCACCAGACTTTTGTGACTGTTTTGGCAAGACTTTTATAGCTTGATGCCCTTCCTAACACCAACCACTCAGCAGTACATACATATATATATATATATATATATATATATCTTAATATATAAAGCTGAAGTTGTGTGTCTGTGTGAAGCCTTTTTAAAAGTTTATAGAAATCCACATTTTCCATTTTTTCGTAAAAAATTTTACATCAATGGAATTTTCTTGATGTTAACTTTCCAGTGCAGTAATTAGATTTTTAAAATTCCGTTTACTTTGTATGATTTAAGGGAGATTTGGCTGTTGTTTCTAGCAAGTTTTATATTTCTTCCCTTCTACCTGGAACAGCGTTCTTACACACGCGCTCAACAGAGAGAGAAAGTGATACATACAACGTCATAGATTAAACTTTCTTCTCAGTATTCTTTACCTATTTTTCATAACATTGATACGTAAAAACACACACAACCACACATACATGATCTGTGAAAACATACACATTGCTCCCGTTCTCTATCTTCCCCTCTTCCTCTCTCGCTCTCTCAAACACATACACGTGCAAGTAAACACAATCATTCACGTTCGTCAATGTGGCATAACTACAGGGGGTGGACAATTTTCGGAAATTCCACTTAAATTCCTCTTAACTTCCAGGAAAATGAATATTTTTTCGTGAAATTTTCTACAAAAATACCTTGATGTATGTACATTTCGAACATGTAGGAATCTTGAAGGAAACAACTGCAGGTTATTTTTGAGAAGTGTTCCCCACTCGGTGGTGTTTCGGAGCAAGTCGTCCATATTTGTTTCATTTTTCTCTATTATGTGTGTAAGTGCATCCATAGATTTCTAATGAAGTAATAGGCAGTGAAGAGAAACCGTCATAAAAAAACTTTTAACTACCTCTATTCCTTTCTCTCCCTCTCTCGCTCTCTCAAACGCATACACATGCAAGTACACAATCATTCAGTAAAATATAACTCATGTTCGTCAATGTTTTGTAAATATACCACGATTTTCACTAGGGTGTTAGAGTTAGGGTTAGGAGTTAGGGTTAGGATTAGTGTTACGGTTACGGTTTTAGGGTCAGGGTTAGGGTTTTAGGGTTAGTGTTAGGTTTAGGATTAGGGTTGGATAATCGTGCAGGTGTTAATCTGAAAAATTACAGATATGTGAAAAGTACCGACCCTGTCATCTATTATAACTTTTGTTGTTCTGTTTAATATATATACATAGATTATGCTTCCAAAGAAGAGAGTTTGCTGGGGAAAGAAAGCAACCGGTTTTAAATGACAGCAATAGACTGCAGCAATTCACCACATTCCAGAAGCTACTTTGAACATAATGCAAAATGGTGCATCAACATCTTCTGCCCAATCTGATAGAATTCTGGCAGAACTGTGTAGCAACAGATAACCAGCAATTGCTTGATCACAAATTGCCATCCTTGCTCCTGCGAAAAGGGATTACCCTGCTATGTATAATCAGCGCAGCACAAAAAGTTGTTTTGCACAAGCATTTCTATAGCCAATTAGACGGATGAAATTTACGTACGCTTAATAATGTTACACAAAACAGCCTTCAGACTTTCCCTATTAATTTCATCGTCTTTTGAATTATGAACATATTTACATCATAAGGGTTTTTTCGTTGTAAGGCTTTCTTTTTTAGTTGATTTTCACCTAGCAAGACTTATCGTAGATGGCGTAATAAGTCATACCTGGACAAGGTCGGGTTATACTGCTAGTATATATATATATTCAATTAAGAGAAGAAAATGGAAAGTCAATGATTAGTAGTTTATTACCATTGATAATTTGATAATTTATTAACATAGGAAATCTCCCTCGAATTCCATCTGACCCATACAAACCTGGAAGAGTGGATGGTAATAAATTAATTATTAACCAGACCGGTCAGTGCATTGTGTTTATGAGCGAAGCACTTCATTTCATGTTCCTATGTGATCATTTCAACATCTGTAATGTGGCACCCAGTTGCACCTTTACAGGTAATGTCAATTTGATGGAGGGAGCGAGCTTCTATCCACACAAACATTTGATCACTATAAGCAAATCATTTGTGTGGTTGCTCAGTAAGAATTGGTGAACCCTCATACGTTGTCTAATGATGGGAGAAACTACTATATATAGACATATATATATATATATATATATATATATATATATTTTTAAGAGGCTGGCTCTGAAAGTTGCATTCCCTCACGTTCGGTACACTGTGTATTTATGGTAGTTTTGACTTTAAGAGTCAAAATGGCGTGAGGCATTTACATGTAGTAATGCCCTTAATATAATAAATGTATTTAAAGGGAATGATTATAAATTTTTTCCCTTAGAAGGTTTTCACACTGACTACTTGATCATCATCATCATTGTTTAATGTCCACTTTCCATGCTGGTATGGGTTGGATGGTTTGACTGGGGACTGGCGAGCTAGATGGCTGCACCAGGCTCCAATTAGATCTGGCAGAGTTTCTACAGCTGGATGCCCTTCCTAACACCAACCACCCCAATAGTGTAGTGGGTGCTTTTACGTGCCACCGGTACAAGGGCCAGTCAGGTGGTACTGGCAATGACCACACTCAAAAAGTGTTTTTTACGTGTCACCTGCACTGGCAACGACCTCGCTCGATTGTTGTTTTTCACGTGCCACCAGCACAAGTGCCAGTAAGGCAACACTGGTAACAATCACACTCGAATGGTGCTTTTTACATGTCACTGGCACAGAGCCAGTCAGCTGCCCTGGCAATGATCATGATATATATATATATATAGATATATATATCTACATACAGTGTGTGCATGTATGCATATATGTAATTATGTGTACAATTAATATGAATAATCCCAATAATCCATACCTCATATAATGTAAAATATATCCAATTTTTAATGTAATCTACTTCAGATTAATAAACTTCACAACATAACTTAGAAGAAAGCTTATATGTCTATAAAAGGATATAAGAAATATCAACGATTCCGTCAAGATTTAAAACAATGCTGGATGGCTACCTTCCAAAGTCCCCAACAAACTATTTCTTCTCGCTGCAACTACAGTACAGCATCTTCCTCTAACTTACCAATTTTGTTGAAAGTTAAGCTAACAATAACAATATAACAACAGTTAACTCAAGACACTTTCATACTGTCAAAGTTCCAGTATAGATAGATCCAGGTGGTTTATATTAACTAAAGAAAGATTGTATTGCTAAAAAAAAGATATATATATCCTATTTAGTTCTACATGGTGAGTAAATTACTTTTAATGTATGCTGGTGCAGTCTTGGTTGTGTGATTATGAAGTTTGTTTCCCAACCACGTGGTTTTAGGTTCAGTCTCATTGTGTGGTACCATAGTCAAATGTCTTCTACTATATTCTGAGCCAATCAAAGCCTTGTCAATGGATTTGGTTGATGGAAACTGAAAGAGGCTTAAAGGTGGCAGAGCTGGCAGAACCGTTAGCACGCCGGGCGAAATGCTTAGCGTTATTTCGTCTGCCGTTACGTTCTGAGTTCAAATTCCGCCAAGGTCGACTTTGCCTTTCATCCTTTCAGGGTCGATAAATTAAGTACCAGTTAAGCACTGGGGTCGATGTAATCGACTTAATCCCTTTGTCTGTCCTTGTTTGTCCCCTCTATGTTTAGCCCCTTGTGGGCAATAAAGAAATAAGAAACTGAAAGAGGCTTATCATCATCAACATGCATGCACATTGAGACAAGGTGACACAAATACACATGCACATATGGGTATTTGTGTGTGTTCGTCTTGACATTGTGCAATAGTTGCAAAAAGGAGCATCACCAATATACAAGCAGCACCTTTGTTTCTGCTCTGTGAAAACATGTTCAATTGCAGGGAATTATTATATTGTCTGCAAAGGCAGGCTCTATAAATCAAAAAGTTAACTTTGTTAACCTTTAATCCGTTAACCAAAAAGTTAACTTCGATAAATGTTAATCAGTCAATTATTTCCTAATGTAACATAAGTTATCAATAAACTGGTAACGTTAATTTTTATTATAGAAAAAAGAAAAGAAATCAGTTTTTGCTCTAAAAACACCTTTAAAAAGTGCCAAAACTACAAAATCCGTTAACCTCAATTGAATTGAATTGAAGTTAACAGAAGTTAACTCAAGTTGTCTTGATTTAACAGAAATTAATTAGTCCAATAATGATTTCCAAAGTTAACTTAAAAGTTAAATCGTTAACGTAAATGTTAACTTTGTTAATTAAAGATTAATGGTTTGATGTCCAGGTTTGATTGTTTGGAAAAAAGTGCAGATTTTTTGACAAAAAGAGCCTCCGATCATAGAAAATCTGCCTCAGTTAATTCCATCTGACCCATGCAAGCCTGGAAAAGTGGATGGTAAAACATTGATGATAATGTAGACTATAGCTGAATTATGATTTAGATCAGTGGTTCTCAACCATTTTTTGCCAATGGAGCTCTTTGATTCCTCTGTTATTCTACTGGATGCTCAGTCATTCAATGTTTTAAAAATCCTCTTATATTTTTATATTCTTAAATATTATAAGGAATTGTATTTTAAAAATTGTTAAAATATTCTGCATTGTAGAAGTAGAACCAATTTATTGCTCACAGATTTTAACAAAATTTTATATGGACCCCCACCAAGGGGTAGAAAGCCATTGATTTAGAAAATTTATTTCTCAAATTAGATCTAAGAACAATCATTATATTTTTTCTGAGCACAAAAAAATAAATGTTGTGAATAAAAATAGACTAATTGAAAAAGAAATAAAATTTTCGATAAAAAATTCGAGGATTAAGAGATTTTTTTTTTTTTTTTTTTCCCCCACTATGTAAACATTTAGATAACTGATTTATAAACTTAAATATATACATATAATACTTGTGGAATTACTGTAGTGATATAAATGACCTTATGAATAATAAAATTTAAGTTTTTCAAGAATAAATATTGACTTCTAATATAGACACAAGATAGCACATTTTTGAGAGACGGTATAGTTAATTAAATTGTCCTTTTAACTCAATTGGTACTGTTTTTAAGAGTAGATTAGACTTTCTTCCATTCTTTATAAACATAGCTTTTAATTCCCTTTTGGCTACTGAAAACACAGTGGTAATTGATAATCACAATAAAATAATGGTAGTATTTGATAAAAAAAAAAAATGTATATTTTTAACGATTTAGGCCTTAAACTATAAACATTTATGCCAATTTCCTTCCAAGTTTTCTTTTTTTTTTTTTTCTAGATAAAGACTAAACATTTGTCAGGAAAATATTTACTAAACTCCTGAAAATTGCATACAACTATTAATTTTATTCTGATATGATATCAAAGCTTCCATTTTAGTTGTGAATGCAACCGTTATCTTCAATTTGCCAAACAAAGATAAATGAGTAAAAAAAGAGAGAGATACAAATTTGCAATGAGATCAATCAATGAATTGCACACATTTTAAGCGAATTTATTTGCTTAAAACTTCTCTCACATTTATGAATGAACCAGCAAATCAAGAGCTAATAATCTATTCGATATAAAACATTTTTTTTGTTGAAGTACAAAAATATTCTATTCATAAGTTGGTTGATAGCAATATAGATGTGAAACAGCTGAGCATTTATTAGTCAAAAGCTGACTCAGATAATGGAAAGTAATTCATATATTTGAAAGTTTTTGAAATCAGTTATTTTCTATTGTATGATAAGCATAACCAATAAGTGGCATAATGTCCTGAAACACATTCTAAGATGTGTGTACACATACACACATGAATGTGCACACAAGCACTCATGTCAAAAGACATACAAAAAGATGATGGTGGGGGGACAAATAAACAAATGCTATCGATCAGGTAGTGAGAAAACAGTTTTCTTATGATGATAGGAAAGTAGGTTACTAACATAATATCCCCATCTGTTGCTCTTAAATGAAACTAAAATAAATTTCAGATTAAACCATTTGATATTTACTTTTCTACTTTTAAAAATTACTCTAAGTGCAAAAATAAAAAATAAAAAAATTAATTTATCAAATTTTGCTTGAGAAAATCATATTCTTTTCCAGCTTATTAAACGAATATGCTTTATTTAAATGAATATATCAGATTAAAAGATTTTTTAAAATAATTACACTTTTACCTTTTTTTTCACAGGTTTTATTGGCAGGGGAATATAAACTATTTACCTTGACAATATATGTTTTTTGTTCATAGCTATATCCAATCTTGTTATCAATAAACCGTGATTTTTGCATACGGAATCTTCAAAGAAGCAAAAGAAGACACATAAAGCTAAGATCTACAGATTTATATAATTTGATTTGTTTCAAATGTATTTGAGCCTAACATTCACTGAATCACAAGTCCCAATACAACCTCTTAAGAAATAGCTTATACAACTTGGGAAAAGGGATGTTATGTGAACACAGCCCAACCCATTAATAAATTAATATAAATATTATATCGGGGAAAGCAAAGTTTCAATAATTTTAGATTTCTCCAAAGCATTCAGAAAATGTAATTAAAAACCAGCCTGGAACTGAAATAATCATTTGAATTACAGAAGTCTTGATGGGACTTGTAAAAAAGCAAAAATTTTCCAAGAATATGGACAGTCATCATCATTGTCATTTAACATCTGTCTTCCATGCTGGCATGGGTTGGACAGTTTGACAATAGCTGGCAAATCAGAAGACTGTGCCAAACTCTGTCTGTTTTGGCATGGTTTCCATGGCTGGATACACTTCCTAACACTGACCACTTTACAGAGTGTACTGGGTGCTTTTAACATGGCACAATGAAATAGATATGTTTTTTACTTGCCAAAAAAAAAAAAAATATTCAAGCAGATTCAACGTTGTCCAATTCAGGTTTTGGTTTGCATTTCCTCAGACTTAATCTCTACCCACATCCCTAACTATCTGTCAATCCCCTCTTATAAACTTATTATCCACCAATACCTTCCCATCTTCACTCCATATTCTCTGTTATTCTCATAGTCTTATACCTTGACAATGTGTTTTGGCACCTTCTCATCAACATCTCTATCTTCTTTCCAGCTCCTCCCACCCACTCCTATATAATGCATGGTAGTCATGTATTTCGTCTTTAGCAATACACCTGTACCTGTGCCTCTATCATACAATAACCTCCCAACACCTCCTTGGCATAAAACCATCTCCCCTTGGAGGATTCTTCTTCACAGGTGCTTTTTTACCCAGCACTAGCATAGATGCTTTTTGTGTGGCACCAGCACTGGTGGAGTTACCAAATAACTTGCAAAGCAAAGACTTCTTAGTTGGTATTTCAACACTTGACTTTGGGGTGCCCATAGAAAGCAATTGAAATCTATCTTCCCTTAAATCACTCTCTTCAAACTCTCCTCTCTCACCAGTTATATCATGTAATTCCAACCATAAAATGAAGAATATGGGATAAATAGGAAACTGGATGAAGTCAGTTGAATTCATGCTTACATTACTTTAGTTTAGTGTTTGAACTGAGCAGTGGCTGGTTAGAAAATTGTTGTAGGATTATGATGGGATTACCTTAACTTTTTCATTGCCAACCTGGCTGAAACCGGCTCTGGCTCTGAGTACAAATGTCTTGTTTACATAAGTTTTGAATTAAAATCTTCCACCAAACCTTAATCACAGTTTATGTTCCTAACACTAGCTTAACAATAACTAAGTTATTTTACTAAATTCTTTGTTATATTTAAAGCAATTGAAAAAAACACAGAGCATCTCAAAATAAATACAGTAATGAAAGGGTTAAACAAGTATTGTCTATGAGTGGCTGCAAATGAAGGAGGTTTTAGTGGTTTTCATTTGTTAAGTTAGTATCCATTTTTCTCAGTGATAGAGGTCTCTCTGTTCAGCTATCCTCAATCCATTTCAGTTAAATGCGATATTAAGATCCAATCTTTTGCTAACTAATGGAATCACTGCATATTACAATCTATACTATATCACTCATCTAGGCCAATTCAACATCCATAGTAGCATTATTATTTGTCTATTGTTAATGCTAGATTTAAAGTTATAAATAGAGGCATTAATAATACTCTACGAGGATTATTGTGAGATATATCTATGCAATGATAATATTTTGATGGTGCTAGAAGAAAATAAGCAGCACTTATTAATTAATATCCAGAAAACATTAAAACTGCCAATTATCTTAAATAATAATTAAGCATTTAAATAAATACAAAATATCCTGTGTATTATACAGATTTTCTTCTTCAGTTTTCAACAGTTTTCGAGACAATGGAATCAAAAATAATAGAGAGTGTTTGGAAATTCATTTTTGGTAATAAAAATTTATCAACATATATTTCAGATATTATATTTTAATAAGGAATAATTGAAGGTAATATATGAAACATTGTAACAAAACACTAACAATTATTGAGTTGTCTTGCTTTGAAAATGAATATAAATAAAACACTTAGCACCTAAGGTTTGATATAAAGACTTGTAGAGAGAACAAAATAATATTAATAGAATAAAACAGAGAGATTTACAGATGCTCTTCAAATTAACTCACTATCTACAGAAGAGAGAAAAATAAGTTCAGAACACAAAATCAATCAAGTGGCTGGTTATTGGAACAGGATAGATTTTATATAATAACTTGCGTGTATTTAAGAGAAACATATTGAAGTCATTGCCATTTAGTGATGTAGTCAAACTAATAAAAGGTAAAAGTGTAAAATATTTCCTTTCTCTTTGCAAGTCTTGTAAATAGCTTCAAAACAACTAGTCTTGTTTTTCTTTTACTTCTTAATGTATTTATGTACGATATATATAAGTATGCATATATATATATATATATATATATATATATATATATATATATATATATATGTATAATAATATTAGGGACAAAATCCAAAATTACAGGTAAAAACTCAATTAAAATCAATTTATAAAAAATTAAAATTAAATTGAGCTTTATAGATAAAATATATATAAAATATATAGTTTTAGGGAAAATAACCAAGTTTCAAGAACTCATCGATGAAAATCCACTATCACATATAGAAAAATTAATAATTAAAAGCACAATAAATGAGTATAATATAAAGTAAAGTAAATATCATAAGATAAATATACTATAATATTATATTTATCTTATGACATTTACTTTACTTTATATGATACTCATTTATTGTACTTTTAATTGTTAATTTTTCTATATGTGATAGTGGATTTTCATCGATGAGTTCTTGAAACTTGGTTATTTTCCCTAAAACTATATATTTTATATATATATATGTATATATATATATATATATATATATATAAGTCAGTAAATAGTGGGGTTGTGTTAACCGCACGTGGAGAAATAATAGGAAAATGAAAAAAAGCCAGAATGCTGAACTGGAAGCATATTTTAATAAAGATTTCTTCTAACCGGTTTTCGCAATGAAAACTGGTTAGAAGAAATCTATCTATATATATATAACCTCATGTAACCTCGTGGGCATCGGTACCATTTTCCTCTTTCTCCGTTCTTTCATTCTCCGAACTTTCCATCTTTCCGACGAAGGGCTATGCCCGAAACGTCATACACTCTCTCTTTCCTTTCCTGAGCGTCCAATAATACTATCCATATCACGTCCTCACTTTGTTGTTTTTTTGTTTTTTTGTTATTGTGTTTTTGAACTATATATATATATATATATATATATATATATATATATATATACTTGCGTATGTAGACATTCATGCATGTATATATGTAGGTTACAGACATGGTCAGTAGTTAAGAAGTTTGCATCACTCTCTCAGCCTTTTAGCATTCGGATTATTCTGACAAATGTAAAGCTTGTTTAATTCACATTGTTTTGAATTAATCATGGATTATCTCATAGCTTCAGGATTTCAGTGCTGTGCTTGTTTGGTTTTAGAATGACAATATAGGGCAGGTGTGAGAGGCCAGATCCGATTGGTTTGAACATATAACAGGTAAAACATCTGGGCTGGTTGTGGTCGATTTAAATGATAAAGGATTAAATGCTAAAACAAACACTTGATCTCAATGCAGTCCTGTTTTTGTAGATCCTGTCAAACCGTCTAACCCTTGCCATCATGAAAGACTGATGTATAATGATGATGGGAATAATGACACGCATGCACGCACGCACACACACACACACACACACACACACACACACACACACATACATACATACATACATACATACATACACACACACACACACACACATCAATGCAAGGAATGCATTACATCTCAAGAGCAGGCTTCCACTTCAGAACTAAAAACTGTTTCAGTCCTGATCAGTTGTTGATCCTGAATAAAACTCAAGTAAGATCCACAATGGAATACTGCACACACATGTCTCTCAGTAATTGATGTTGCTACTTGCTACCTCCTCATACATCCAAAATAATCACATCCAAAAGATCACATCCAAAAGAAAGCTGAACAATTGGCAAACATTCACTCACAAGCACACTACAACATTTGGTTCATAAACATATTATTTCTTCTTTCTGCTCCTTTCTATTGCTATTACACTGCCCTACACTCGTTTGAAGCAGTTAGTTTGTAAACTTCCTCCCACCAGGCCCACTCATCTCTCCTCATCCGCTTGTCATTTCCTGCATTGTCAGAAATACTCAAAACCTTGATCCCCTGGGATTCCCTACTCTTCTTTTCACTACAGATGTTGATCTGCAGATGTTTAATGCCTTAGCATTTAAACTGGCCATATCCAGCCCAAATATTCTTCCTGTTCTATGTTGAAATCTGCCAGATCTGGTCTCTCACACATACCTTACAATATCACATTATGAAAATCTTGATACTATAATAACGATGATTAATTCAAAACAATATGAATAAATAAGCTCTACATTTAACAAAGTAATCTGAATGTTAACCCTTTCGTTACTGTATTTATTTTGAGATGCTTTGTGTTTCTTTCAATTACTTTAAATATAACAAAGAATTTAGTAAAATAACTTAGTTATCATTCAGCTAGTGTTAGGAACATAAATTGTGACTAAGGTTTGATGGAAGATTTTAATTCAAAACTTATGAAAACAAGACATTTGTACTCAGAGCCATTTTCAGCCAGGTTGGTAACGAAAGGGTTAAAGCTTTGAACTGAATATGAACTCCATCAATCTCACTAAGATAGAACTGGCTGCAAATTCTGTGTGCACTGCTCTGCCTCCTCTGATTAATTCATACAAAAAGGCCCTATTATATGTGCCTACAGATAATGAACCAACAATGAACCACTACCCTCACTTTATTTAAACAAATATCTGTTCAACTGAAGGTATTTTCAAATAAAGAGAACACAGAGATATTTTTGCAAACACTTAATAATACAAGATGTGTACTACAGATATTTCTCCATTGCATTTTGAAATGGTATCTGGAATTATCAACACATTGTTTATTCTGATGGTGCTGGTGCCACGTGAAAAGCAACTCTGATGATGCCCCATTAAAAGCACTGGTGATGGTGCCACATAAAAAGCATAGGTAATGGTGTCATGTAAAAAAAGACTGGTGTTGGTGCCATGTACAAAACACTGGTATTGGTGCCACTTAAAAAGCATTGAGGCTGCTGCCATGTAAAAGCACCCAGTATGCTCTGTAAAGTAGATGGGGCTAGGAAGGACATCTAGCTGTTGAAACCATACTGAAACAGACAATGGAACCCATGTAGCTCTTGGCCTTACTAGCTCCTGTCAAACCATCCAACCCATGCCAGCATAGAAAATGGGCATTAAATGATGATGATAATGATGATGACTGTCACATTATTGAACACTGGTCATTAGATTCTATGGCAATCTGTTATTTATCAACAATAGTTACACCTCAGAATTAAAATTAGATTTTGTTTCTCTCAAACTAAGAAAACCTATTATATATGAGACATATTGACTATTCTGATAAATAATCTATATGAATAGATTGTTATGAGCCATAAGTTTATTAAATATTTGCATATTCTTAATTCT